>NW_027313415.1:0-21802 GCF_040954645.1 Diabrotica undecimpunctata | reverse complement strand
ACGCGCTATCTCAGAGTAAAATATTATATGAGGTACACAATTTCTCATAAAATACTTAAAATTTTATATTCTTTGTACATTAATCAATAACTGAAGCAGAATTTACTGATATATATTTGAGGTTAGTATAACTATGCGATACTAGTACCAATTTATTTTTATAATCTCCGTGATTTTTGATTTATTTGTGTTTCATTTAACGGTATTAAATTTGACTCAACTACCTGTCTTATAATGATAAATATACTCATCATTAAATGTATAATACTCATAATACTTTTCCGACTGATGCTTTCAATGATTCTGACTGCTTTACAAAAGTTAATACTAATTTTTGGTTGTGGAACTTATACTAATAAAACCTTAACGATGTAGATAACCTTCCATACGATATAGATCATTTAGCCTTTAAATGAAGCACCGATTCTGTTTGATGTTTGAGAATCTGTTACGTGGATGACTTGTAGGTTTTATTTAAGAAAAATACTAAATACTCGACAAATGGACTCTATATTTCTTTACTCTTCGCAGATTGTGAACTATCTTTATATAATGCAGTAAGATATTTTTAAAAGATATTGTTAACGTTAATTTTAAGTTTCGACAAGGTTTAGTGATACTCATTTTTTGAAATATCACACATTGAAAACAACACTTAGAGAAAACGTTTGTTTAATATTTTGAGTTTTAGGTTTGAAACATTCATTATATATTTTCTGGCATCAATATACTAATAATTTTCATGATTTATTAGACATTTTAAGAAAGAAACTAGAGAAAGATAGAAAAAAAACATTTAGTTATAAAATATGATAGCTAGAGCAATTTTGATAACGGTTTTATTACCTAAGTTTAAAACGGGCATTTTTTTAAAATATGTGGACATTTCCGACAAATTTTCTTTAAATTTCTATTACTTAAATAAGTAAAACCTGTTTTATTTGTATACTTTAGTCAAAAACGTGGATAAAAATCAATATTGCCGCCCCTTTGGTTTGTTTTCCAAGTGTGATATATAGCAAAATGATCAAATAGTTTCTTTTTAAAGTTTTAAAGTAATATATTATTTTATATCGGTTATTTAGGCAGCTAAGAGGTTATGATTTTGGTACTTTTTATATGTATTATATGTTTAAAAATAATTATTTTATTGAATATGATGTATGACATCCGTTGCTTCCACAATAAAATAATTTAATGAAAAATATTTTGTTTTATTTATTGCTTCTTCGTTTGTGTATTTTTTTTTTAATTTGTTATTCTTATCGTTTAGTTCTTGATCTATTTGCGTCACTGAGTAATGTTGTTCTTGATAATGAGTTCTCACAAATCCTTGGGAACCTCCGGTAAGATTTTGGGGGGGTTTCTTGGCTTTGATAGCCATATCGGCCATTTGTCATCTTGTTGAGGGTTTGCGATGATATATTTCAGGTCAGTTTTAATGTTTCATATGTAAGCTTCATAAGAGGTCAAAGAACGGAGGTAAAGGAACAAATAGAACCAAAACACATAGAAAAGGATACGTGGATTCACTACCTAAAAAAGCTCTATGCAGAGGAAGAACAAACGACGCTAGAACCGGAAACACCAGAAATTACCACAAATGAAGAACTTAATATAAATGTACAGGAAGTTCGGAAAATACTTGAAAACCTGAAGAACAGAAAAGCAGCTGGTAAAGACGGGATACCAAACGAATTACTGCAATATTGTGGAGCAGCAATGACAGAACAATTAGCAACATTAATTAATAAAATTATAAAATACCGGAAGAAAGAAATAATTCTACTATTCAAAAAAGGAGATAAAAAACAGCCAATAAACTACAGAGGCATAAACTTGTTAAATACTATCCTAAAACTGCTAATATATCAGAGGATAAGTTTAGCAGATGAACAACAGGGTTTTCGTAGTGGAAGATCGTGTACAGATGCAATATTCGTTATAATGCAAATTACAAAGAAATCACTTAAGCAAAAGAGACCAGCATTTCTGTGTCTGATTGACCTAAAGAAAGCGTTTGACGGCGTAAGACTCAGAGTAAGAGTAAGATGTAACCCATCTTCTGTATAGTAGAGAAATTCCCCTAAATATTATAATAACTATTGAAAACATCTACCAAAACAACAAAATGAAAGTCAGAATAGATGGACAACTTACAGAACCTATAGAAATAGGCAGCATAATAAGACAAGGGGATTCATTGAGCCCCATGCTCTTCAATTTGATCATGGATGAAATCATCAAAAGCGATAACAAAGGAAGAGGATACAGAATGGGAAACAAAGAAATAAAAATACTCTGTTAGGCAGACGACGCAATATTGATAGCCCAAGATGAAGGTAGTCTGCAAAGACCGATCCACAGATTTAACATAATAGCAAAAGAATTTAATACGACAATTTCATCTCAAAAAACTAAACCAATAGTAGTCATCAAAGAACCAACCAGATGTAAAATAGAAATTGATGGCATCAATATTGAACAAGTAATGGAAATAAAATACCTGGAAATTACACTGTCTTCCTCTATATTGCTTATAAAGAGGAAGAAGAAGTTTTTATGGGGATCTCTTGTACTTGTACTGTGGTCAAGTGATGGCATGGTATTTCCTGTGGATTAGAAATACTATGATTAATTAATGTCTATAAGCATTCATGAAAACTTTTTTAGTCAGAAGTAAAGGGTTCGTAGGGACTATTACTATTACGTTAGGAATGTCCTAACATTCTGACATCATGACAATTACTATTGTATTGACAGTTGTACATCATTTCTTCGATCCATACAGCATTGCTGTTAAGAGTAGCTGGCGTGGAAAGCCGTTATTGTTGAGGTGTGTTGTTTTCTGAATCGCATTATTGTCTTACCATTAATTTGAAATTTAATATGAAATTTTTTTTATGATGCTACCTCCATTTTTAGTCCTTAAATGTGTGAGTAACAGTGTCGGAATAGGGTCCTGGGGGGGATCCAAAAATAAAACTCTGCAAAACAATAATAAGCCCAGTCCTAACAAATGGTTCAGTGACCTGCACTTAAACAAAAAGTAATGAAAACATGTTAGGATGTTTCGAAAGAAAAGTACTAAGGCGAACCTATGGAGCAATGAATAACAATGAACTGTGGAGAAGACGATACAACTTCGAACTTTACAGAATATACCAGGAACCAAATATCGTAAAACATATTAAAATAGGACGTTTGAGGTGGATAGGGCATGTAATGCTGATGAAACAAAATGACCCAGCTATAAAAACGTTCCTTGCTAGACCCATTGGTCAAAGAAGAGGAAGACCCAGAACAACGTCCCTTGATAATATCGATGAAGACATGAGAAATATGGAAATACGTGCTTGGCGAAGGAAGGCGATGGATAGGGACGACTGGAGAGAAATTCTTGAGGAGGCTAGGTCCCTCGCAAGGTTGTAAAACCAGAATGATGATGATTGATCGGTACAGCTACTCCTTGCAAAACTGGCCGTACAGATGTTGTCCAGCACCGGCGTCAGACCCGGACATAGTGCATTTCAAGTGCTGCATCGATCGTACCTCTTGAGTGACTACCAGCTGATGTTCAGCAATTGGAACACTTAATACCATCTGGCTCACGTGTGTTTGTTGTTGTTGAGCTGTAGCTAATTTTAGGACAGGTCTCCGTCTCCTCAACATCTTACCTACATTCAGCACTAGCTTTATACGTAGACACAGTCAATTTTATGCGCTGCCTCTGCCATCCCGCTTGATTATACGCCGGCTGTTGTTTTAGTCCAGCATCTTCAGTGATCGGTTTGTGATATCATCTAGCTTGCATGTGATTGCTGTTGGGCTGTACTGCTTATAGTATAAGAGTCTCTCTGCTTTATCCACCGATGTCCCATAAGCTGTCACGTCCAACACCAGCTTCAGAATTGCGTCGGTCATGCTCAGACAGCAAATCTAAACATTTTATAGTAACCTTTTTCATAGGTGTGCATTTTAAATGCACCAACTTTATCCAAATACATCTACACACAAGATTGGCCAATTAAGGATCCTGGATAAAATTATTATAAAGATTCTAAAATTCTGAATATCGAAAAATTATGTACAGTCCCCACCAAATTATTATAGAATTTATTATCTGCATGGCATTATGAACTCGTTTCTATTTGATGGCATTACTAACAAAAGCAGGTAGCAGTAGCATTGTGTTCATCTCTGACTGCATTATTTGTTTATGATAGATACTTCTCGAAACCTAACGATACCAGTCAAAACAAATGACTTAAATAAAACATAATATCTAGTTATCTCGAGATGCAGACAATTTTTGCAATCTTATTCTAATTTCTATTTCCAAAGACTTCAACATTTAGTAAACACTTTATTATACAAAAAAAACATACACAAAAATATTACAATATTTTACAGAACATACACAATATTAAATTTTATATACACGCTCTCTTTTATCCAGCTGCTTTCGCTAAATCTCCCAAGAGTCTATCTATAGCCACATCTCCCACTGTTTGTCTAAAAAGAAGTTCCTCCAGTCCTCTCCTAGAAACGGACTGAACAGCTGGAAGAGTGAGCAGCAGTTTGCCGAATCTTCCTTTGTGGATGTTTTGTTTCTGAGAGCAATATTCGTGTAGCATGACATGGGTTTGGTCTTGAAGAAGTTCTACGTGAGTTGGCTCACACAGACCTCTGCTTTCTAAAAAAAAATTTTTATTTATTTAAAACCATGACAAACATTAGTGAGATGACAAACACAATAGTTTTAATACGATTTTGTACATTAAATAGTATCTATAATACAATTTTATATCTCTTAAATAATTTAATACATTAAAATTTTGATCTGTCAGGATGGATTTGAGGTCGTCCGAAATTCCATGCTTTCTTTGATTTTGGAAACATGGGCAGTCACGCAAGAAGTGTTTCACTGTCAATGAAGTAGAGCAGATGTTGCAAATTGGTGGTGGATCTTTACTGATTAAAAATTTGTGTGTGACAGCAATATGACCAATTCTTAAACAGTTTATAATTACTTGATCTCGTCTACTTGTGGGGTTATTCAAAGTGCTGTTCACGTTTGGGCATATTGGGTTTAATTTGGTTGCTGAATTTTCTCAGTAATTTTGCCAAATGTTATTGCAGTGAACTTTAATCAGATGTATCTTTAAAGTTGATACGGCTTGTAGTTGCTAGTTGATCTACTTTTTCATTTCCCCAGATTCCAGTGTGCGATGGTACCCAAATGAAAGCTGTGTCCTTTCCCAATGAATGAAGTATTTCTAATTCATTTTTTATTGCTTGTATAAATTTGCTTTAATTTCAATAACGCACTAAGTGAATCTGTAATGATAATGTTACTTCATCGTGTTACTCGTTTTGAAAAAAGTTAAGGCTTTTAATGTAGGTCAGTGGCGCACCGAGGGGGGGAGGGTTTTGGGGGTTAAACCCCCCCCCCCAGGACCCATTTCCGACACTGTTACTTACACGTTTTAAGGACTCAAAATTGAGGTAACATCATAAAAAAATTTTTGGTGACCAACCAAACCCCCCCCCCCCCAGAGGCAAATTCTAGGTGCGCTACTGATGTAGGTGTGGTCTCGCCTATGAGTATACTACAATTTGTAGGTAAGTGTATGCTGTAGGAGTTTTCTTGATCAGAGTAGTAAGCAGCAGCATGTCCATCTGGGGTTTTAGAGGCGTCGGTAAAGATTTGTATGTAGTTGGGGTAAAGGGATATGATTTCTGCAAAAATATATTTAATTTAATTGGGGGTACTGTCTTAGTTTTAGGTCGATGGTCAGTAGGCCGGTTGTACAATAGACTAAGTTGATTCATGTGAAAATTTGTGACTTTTATTCTTTCTATTAGAGACACACAGTTTGTTGTCTTTTTAAAAGAGAGGATGCCATGGTGGAAAATTTGAGAGAAAAGAGGATGTTATAATTTGAATTGAAATTTTGGCAATGTAGTTTAGTGATAATTGTTGTCACCTTATGTTTAGAGGTGGCACTTTAACTAGAACGTATAGACTACTAGTGGGACTAGTTCTAAATGCACCAAATGCCAATTTCAAAGCTTTAGATTGAATACTGTTAAGCTTTTTTAAAGTAGTTTTGATTGCGGCGTTATAACAAATGCAACCGTAATCTAGTTTACTCCTAACGAGTGATTTATATAAGTTTATTAATATTTTAGTATTTGCGCCCCAAATTTTACTAGACACAATTTTGAGTATATTTAACCTAGATTGACAGGAATGTTGTAGTTTGTTGATATGCAAGCTCCAATTTAAGGTTCTGGTAAAAAATAAACCTAGAAAATTAACTTCTTCTGATTGTTTTAATGATAAATTATTTAAAGTTAGGTCAGTTGAGTCAAATGAACAGTTTTTCGAAGACCTAGAACAAGCCTTCAGAAGATGCCCCAGAAATGACATTAAAATAGTGCTAGGTGACATGAATGCAAGAATAGGACGAGAGCAAGTTTTTATGCCGACTATAGGAAGGCATAGCCTACACAACATCAGTAGCGATAATGGATTACGACTGATAAACTTAGCAGCAGCACTGAACATGACCGTCGCTAGCACCTATTTTGAACACAATAATATACACAAGGTAACCTGGACCTCCCCTGATGGAAGAACAACTAGTCAGATTGATCACATCTTAATAGATTCAAGACACGGAACGGACATAATAAACTGCAGAAGTTATAGAGGCGCAAACATAGACTCAGACCATTGTTTAGTGATCTCAACACTAAGGGCTAGAATTTCAAACTCCAACAAAGAAAAAGAAATAAATAGAAAGAAATGGAATGTACAGAAGCTGAGAGATGCAACTGTTGCAAAACAGTACTGGGAAAATATTACCAATAGGTTAAGGAATCAAAGTCTAGGCGAAGAAGACCAGAGAGATATAGACTCATTCTGGAACAGAATAAGGGAAGATATTGAGTCAGCAGCACAAGATGAAATAGGAACAGAAACTTTTACACGAAAAAATCACTGGTTTGACGATGAATGCAAAGACGCAACACAGAAAAAAAATGAAGCCTATGCAAAAATGCTTACCCGCCGAACTAGAACAAGTATAGAGAATTACCAGACAAAGAGAAGAGAAGAAAAAAAAATACACAGAATGAAGAAACGAAACCACTTAAAAAAGGAACAATATATAGAAAACCTCAACAGAGAGAAAGAATTCAGAACATTCTATAAGAAAGTTAACATCAACAGAAAAGAATTTAAGGCAAACACAAATCAATGTAGAAGTTTTAATGGCGATCTCTTAACAACAAGAACAGACGTGCTAAACCGATGGACAGAATATTTTAACCAGATACTTAATATAGAGGAAGAAGAAGAAAACCCGGAAGACGAAAGCTGCGAGGTAAGCGGAGCAGACGAGAGGGAGGAGGATCCACCAACGATCCTGGAAGTTAAAGACACTGTAAACAAACTAGCCAGAAACAAATCACCCGGAATAGATAATCTCCCAGCGGAATTATATAAAGAAGGTGGCCACGATATCATAATAGCGCTACAGCAGCTTATAAAAGAAATATGGATACAAAAGTCCCTTCCCAATGATTGGAATATTGGAATACTTTGCACCATACACTAAAAGGGAGATATCTTTGAATGCTCTAACCATCGAGGAATTACGCTCCTAAATGCAGCGTATAAAATATTCTCTAATATACTATGCCATCGTATGGCACCATATGCAGAGCGAATAATAGGACAATACCAGGCTGGTTTCAGAGGTGGTAAATCAACAATTCATCAGATTTCAACCCTGAGACAAATTCTAGAGAAAACACTGGAATACGGTGTAGACACGCACCACATATTTATAGACTACAAGGCAGCCTACGACTCTGTAAATAGAAGAGAATTGTTTAGAGCAATGATAGACCTAGGAGTACCAAATCAGTTGGTAAGTTTAACCAAACTAACCCTTGAAAAAGTTGAATGCAAAGTACGAATCCAGGGGAACTCTCTGAACCTTTTAAAACAAATAACGGGCTACGTCAGGGAGACCCACTCTCCTGTATACTATTCAATCTAGCTCTGGAAAAAGTAATACGTACGTCACAAATCACAACTACCGGTTCAATATATAACAAATCTGTGCAAATCTTAGCATATGCTGATAATATCAATATTGTTGGGAGAACGGAAAACGCAGCACGAGAGGCGTACGTAGCATTAAAGGAAGCGGCTACAAAAAGGGGTTTAATAATAAACACCAATAAAACAAAATACATGAAAATAGGTACGCAACCACAAACACTACGGCCACTTGTTATAGAAAATGACGTCATCGAAGCAGTTAACGAATTTGTATACCTGGGAACGCTCGTCAATACTGAAAATGACACTACCGCAGAGATAAACCGCAGAATTTGCACGGCTAATAGATGCTATTTTGGGCTTAATCTCCTTTTTAAATCTACAGTTATACCAAGAAATACAAAAGTAAAACTTTACAAAGCAATAATACGCCCAGTCCTAACATATGGTTCAGAAACCTGGACTTTAACAAAAAGCAATGAAAACATGTTAGGATGTTTCGAAAGAAAAATACTAAGGCGCATCTATGGAGCGGTAAATGAAAATGGTGTCTGGAGAAGACGATACAACTTCGAACTCTATAGGATATACCAGGAATCAGATATCGTAAAACACATAAAGATAGGACGTCTGAGGTGGGTAGATGTAATGCGGATGGAGCAAATCGACCCAGCTAGAAAAACGCTCCTTGATAGACCTATTGGTCAAAGAAGAAGAGGAAGACCCAGAACAAGATTCCTAGATAACATCGATGAAGACATGAGAAATATGGAAATACGTGCTTGGCGGAGGAAGGCGATGGATAGGGACGACTGGAGAAAAATTCTTGGGGAGGCTAGGACCCACACAGGGTTGTAAAGCCAAAATAATAATAATAATAGGTCAGTTGAATACCGAGATCTGTTTTTATTAATAATTATGTAATGTGTTTTTTCTGTAGAGAAGTTATACCCAGTTCTAATTTCATGAATAACACCATTGATAGCAATTAAGAATAATATTGGACTTACTATGGAACCTTGAGAGATTCCATTTTTCCATCCAGCTTTTAAGGCCATTTATCCTAATTTCTATTGATCTATTATTTAAAAAATTATTTACAAATGTTGTATGTTAGCTCAAAAGCTTGGCTTATATTAAAAATATTGCAATCATTTTTTTGTTGTTTGCAAAAGCTTCATTAATTGAGGTTTGTAAAGTAACATGGTTGTCTGACGTCGATCTGCCTCTTCGAAAGCCACTTTGATAAGGAGAAAGGAGATTATTATTCTCTAACTGCCATATTAGGCGAAGGTTTAAATTTTTTCCAAGATTTTACACATACTACAGGTAAGCGAGATGGGGCGGTAAGAAGTGGGCTTATCTTTAGGTTTATTTGGCTTGATGATGGGAATTATTACTGCCTGGGACCAAACGTCAGGAAATTAATATTCTAGAAAACAAATAAATCTAGTAAAACTAGTTTAGCTGTAAATGGTAAGTTTTTTATAAATATTGCTGGTATGTGACCTGGTTCAGCCGAAGTGTTTTTTAAATCAGAAATAGCAAATTCTAATTCTTGAAGAGTTATGGCGATGTTTAAAGGATTATTGATGCGGTTTATGGTGATCATAGAGGGTTCTATGGTTTTCTTGTGCGTTAACATTACCTAAAGTATATTATTATTGCTAGAATTTTGTCGATAAACATCAGAAAATGTTTCTCCAATAGCTTTGTTACAAGTAATTAGTGTTTGACCAAGAGTTAAGGTGTTTATTTGTCTAAAAGAGTTGGAACCTTTGAGGTTACGAATTTTTTAGACCAAATGACAGCTGAAGGGGTCGATGAATTTATAGAAGAGACATAATTTTTCCATGTATTTCTTTGGCTTTTTGTCATGAGATATCTCGTTCTTGCTCTAAGTTTTTTAAAATTGAGTAAATTTTCTCCGTATTATGCTTTTAAGTTTATTAAACGCGCGTTTTGTTATAGATAGAGCTAGATTTCGCTGGTCCATCAAGGCACTGGTTGTTTATTACAAAGTTTAATTTTACCGATATTAGTTAAGGCTGCTTCTGTTATGATATTATTTAAGGACCTAATGTCCGAGTTTATGTCACTGCTTAACTGGAAATTTTCTTTTAGATGTCGATCTGATAGGAATTCCAGTTGGCATTCTTTAATTTCCAAGATTGATTTATTGGGAATTTTGGAGATTGAGATTTATTAAATGTTACATGAATGGGGAAATGATCATTGTCATTTAGTGATTCTATTGCATTATTAAGTAGTATTAAATCTGAGGAATCAATGAAGTGATTCATTAAGTTACCGAATTTGTCAGTTTTATTACTTTCCCATGCCGGATGATGGCAATTCATATCACCTTAAATTATTTTTGGGTTTGGAATTTAATCGATAAGATTTCTAAATTCTTGTAAATCGAGATCGCTATATATTTGAAAGCTTTACTTACCTGCTTTAAATAGAACCAAGGCTTTTAAACAAGCATGTTCAGTATGATCTACCCTTAGTAAGTTTAGTCTTGTTATGATTTCTTTTAATTTTCTTGCGTCGTCTTCCAAGAAAACCTGACGGGAAGTGGGAGCTACTACATTACTTAATAATATTGCTAGAAATAAAAAAACGTACATTTTATATGGGAATAAACCAATAATAATTATAATGAGATTTACATTTTAAAGAAATCGTTTTAAAAAAAGTTCATTAATAATTTTTATTTAAAATTAATTATTTAAGTAATTTTAATACTCTGAGATAGCGCGTAATGCCCATTGTGCAGCTGTTAGCACAAACAGTTCATTCCAACTTTCTTCTAGGAGAATAGATTGGTCCCTGTATGATAACTAAAACAAAAAAGTTCTAATCATTACATTTTTGTTATAATTGGTTATTATAAAGTGTTTTAAAATCTTCCATATTTACCTGTAGAAATGATGGTATTGTCCTCGCCCATTTAATAGCTAAAAATAGCAATTTTGCTGCTGATTCGTAAACGTTTTCAGCAGGAAAAAGGTTCAAATACGGGACTTCCAAATGCCTTATAGCGGAGGTAGGTCTGCAAGGATCAATTGGTAATTCTAGACGCGAAGATGATTCTTCATGGATTGACCCTAAAATAAGATAGAGTTTATTAAAAAAATTAGGAAGTTTATTAGCCCATATTTCATACATCAATGAACAATTGGCGAAATGAACAAATATGTTATCTTCCGTTTGAAAACTTGTGTAGCACAACTTTTACGAGGCGTCCATTTAAAGTTTTACACAGAGCCATCTAGTGGAATTTACTCGACTTTGTAAATACTATTTACGTAAATTTGACATTTTATGTGGCAAACTATATTGAAAAAACATTCAATTTCGTGAAAAAAATGAAAATCTATCGTGGACATTTTTGTGGGATAATTTTATACGATTTTAAACAATTTAACTAAACAACGATGCGTCAATCGACTTCATCTTGGCTTACTTGATAAATCACTAGACTTATTAACATTTATTTTGGTTTCAAGATAAGATACTTACTTTGAATACTTTTAGCAGACATTTCAGCAGAAAATTTCCCAAACACAACAAGGGACAAATTTTAGAACATTTTGAATGAATTAAACTTCGTTTGGGAGAAGAGTTGGTATTACATTTCTATATTGGATCTTTTTAGTGTTAAAGGTTGGTACTACCTGTGCATGACAAGTGTGTCAATGAGTCGACAAGTAGTTCATGTAATAGATTTTTTCCCACACGCTTCCCTAGAAGAAGCACGATAGAAAATCTGTGCTTGTGGAGAAAGAAGACTGTTTTAGTGGCTTAAAAAAGCAGTGAATAAATAAAATAGATTTTAGAACATAGTGTCCAAACACAATAAATTTACAACGCCTACAGGAAACTGAATAAAGAAATCTCAGTAAGGTTGTTATATAAAAATACCTACAATAGAAAAGACGACACTTGACCCTACAGAACCAATTGGACCCAAGCTGGAAAGAGTAGAATAATGTACCAAGAAGTAAAATACAAGTATCCTAGAATAAATGTCCAGACAATGTTACACAAAAGATGACAAAGTCAAAAGGGAGTAGCTAATTTTCGAGATGAGACAATGAGTAAATAAATAAAAATCAACAGAAAGGAACAGCAAGGACCGCATAAAATAAAAAGAAGGTATTTTCTGTATAGAAATATCTAAAACTATTTCATACAACAACTATACGTGGGAGAATGATATCCTAACCATATTTTTAAATAAAAAAATGCGATTCATTCAGTTAAGAAACGCTTGACAAAGACCTTAGATTGTTCTTTTGATAAAGACTTTGTCAATATATCTGCAAGATTAATTTTTGAGCAAATATAATCAATACATATCAATCATTTTGAAACCAAATCTTAATGAAAAATTTAAGTAAAAATCCTTTATACATGGTATACAGCCAGCTACAGGAACTTAGTTTCCTTGTAAATCTTAATGCTTTTTAATGTCAATGTGCTTAGCACGTTTAGAATTTTCAAAAAACTGACACTGCTTTTTTACTCAAATTATCAATTAAAAGTTTTGATTTAACCTGTACATTAAAATCAGATGAAATACCTTTTAATTAAATCAGCTCTTGAGCTAAGGTAGCCGCAGCTATGTATTCAACTTTTGCATGTTGAGAGAGCAACACAGTTTTGTTTTTGGGACAACCATGAAACTGGATTGCCACAAGAAAATACAATACTTTTTCTATCAATTTTATTTGATGCCCAATCTGAATCTGAATAACAAACTAGTTTCCACGGTTTCTTTTTATATGTCAATAAAAAATTTAGTGTCTCTTTCAAATATCGCAAATATCGTTGTGTTGGTTTACCAAGTACTCTACTGAGATATGAAACCGGGAACATAATATCAGGTCTAGATGTAGTTGCTATGTACATAAGACTACCTATAAGTTTCTAATAAGGAACATCAATTATCTATAGAGTGATATCTATCTTAAAATTTGTTTCCATTGATGATGCGACACATTTACAATCACTCACACCAAATCAACTCAGTACCTTTGATATAATTTTGGGCTGTGCTAATGTAAGATTACTACTTTCTCTTAATGTTTTGTCAAAATTCATAAAATGGTCTTCCCGTTTTTGATCCCTTTTACACTTTAAAGTCAATTGTTATTACAAAAGAGTACATAGATGGCTTGATAGATCATTCTTTTCGGCTACGAAATAGCAACAAGGATGTTATTAGTTTCCCTACAAGAAAAGCATACACTGGAGGACATAATACTATTAATATCAAGAAGATGCAAGACTTGAGAAAACTGGAAAAGTATCTACCAGATAATGAAGAAGTCAAGGACCTTTACGGCGAAATTTTTAATTTGCAAACATGCGAGGGAGATTCAAATGAAATAGTACAACCAAATGAGTGATTACTACTGATATATTATTCTGTATGCCCATATTTTTGCATAAATGTTTATATAAAACATATTTTTTTATTTTTACATCATGAAAAATGTATATATTTCCAAAAACCCCAAAAATCCACAAAAGTAAAAAAGAAAAAAAATATATATAAAGCTAAAATTCACCACTTCTTTATGCAAGCTGATTAAAACACATTATTCTTATGATTTTATTACAAAAGCACAACAGGTTTTTTAAAATATTTCATGAAATAAGGTTTTTTCTAATTTCTCAACATTTTATAAAAATGGAATTATGGAAATATTATTTACGAAAGTCATAAGTACACTGTAGCCAACCTACACTATTGTACCAATCTATACTATACTTAACCATTTTAAGTGATTTTTTAATGATAAAATCCAAATTTTTACACTACTCACCTTCTTCTGATGATTTATTTTGAGCAATTTCTTCCGAACTGGATACTTCATCATCTTTAATGATACTGCGTGGAGACCGAGGTGAGGAGGTTGGATTTGTCATATTACTTGGTTGTTTCTGCATAGTATAAGGTGAATTTGAAATACCTAAAAAAATCAAGAGAAAATACAGAGATATACATACACCAAAATAAAACTTACTGAGACTTGAGTGCATCCCTGTCGGTTGTTTCCCAAACGCCCCCAATATCGAAGCTGTAGGGTAAATGAGTCCTTGATGGAAATAATGTCCGGGAATTTGGGACATCATAGGGTCCAGTAAAGGAGGATTTTGAATCTGTAGTGGAATACCGCTGATGCTGGAAACATTACCGATTGGAGAAAATGAAAACGGTCTCAGTCTGGCTCCCAGTCCAAGGTGATAATGATGTAGGGGCGATGGGTGGCTGGTGCGAGGAGCTCGTTCATGTTGAACAGCTGAAACAATATCTTTGTAATATCTTCCAAATCATTCGAGGAATTTTGTAGAAATAAAAAAGCTATAGCATCTTCGTTTTCTTTACATTCCTCGCATATTGGAAATTTAATATTATCAAGGCTATTCTAATCGTATTTACAGCTGTTCTAAACAGTTCGTTGCTGATGGAACCACTCGCGCATTTTGATTTTTGACGATAGGACACTCTAATCAAAAGATATCGAATTTACCTTTGAGTTAATACAAATTTTATTTAAAAAATTGATTTCGCGATGTATTTTTTTGACTTGCTACAAATAATATTTGTATTTGTTATGTAGTTAAATAAATAACTCTAACTCTGCAGCCGGACTTGCCTCCAGTTCTTACAGTTTTAGTTATGTTTTGTATTGTTTCTTTCGAAATCTGATTTTACTTTAAAATGAGTAAGTACGATCCTGTCAACTTTAATGACTTCATTAAATCGGACTGAATATGCAAAATCTCATATTAAACTACTATCAATTAATGCAATAATATTAACTCCTTTGCTTTATAATGTATCAACTATTGATTAAATGTTGAACAAGTCGAATTTGCACCTTTGAAAGTACTCATATTTAAAATTTAAATAAACTCACAAAACATTTCCTGATGTATCATGTCAAAATTTCATTATATTGCTTAAAATTTTGGATCACAATGAAAATATACTCTCTACTAAGCTCGTTAGTTGGAATTATTAAAAATGTAAATGAAATTTGAAGATATGGTAGTAGAAAAATATATTTATTAACACAATGACACATTTGATAACACATTTTGTCGTTTTCTGTGTGTCGCTTGAAAACTGCATAACTCTATCTATCTCTTAAAGTCGCACTGCCGCCTCCTTCCACCCCATGGGAATTTTTCCACCTGCTCTCCTTTCGAATAGGAAACAAAACACCAAACGACCAACCCTCCAACCTCATAATGTCAGGCATCGACTCCTGGTGGTTGTCGAGAGTCAACATTGACGTCGTTTTAGGGGACTGCTTTATTCTTCTTGTCAAAATATATTTAAATATTTGGTGTGTTGGCGGAAATTTGTAAAAATTCATTAAATATCCTAATTTTATCTGGACATTTACTAATTATCGTTTCTTTTTATTTTCTTCCGCTTTTTTTATGTTCAATACTGAAATCTTTATTAATTTCACATTGTTCCACTTTTAACTAAGATTAATTTAAATGACGAAATAAAAAATCGTTAGACAAACTGTCATGACTAAAACAAAAAAGTTATTTTGATGAAATCATACGGAAAGTAGTTCGTAACACGATGCCGAAGAAACGCAACACCAGATGTTGGAATGCTGGTGACGTAGGTCACATTCGCCGTAAATTGCAAAAAAATAATACAACAGTTAAAAAGTTAGAACAGATCGAATACAGGGCTGGAAAAAGTCATTCAAATGCTGATGTTCAGTCAAAACGGCCATACAGTGCAAATTGTAATCACGGTCTTAAATTAGAAGAACGACTTTGCCCCGTGGAACGAACCACCGTCATTAATGATCAATGGCAGCCTCAACAGCTACAAGTCGCTCAAGCAGATGATCCATGTATAAAAAGAGTATTGTATTGGATGCGTCGAAGTGAAAGACCTTCTTGGCAAGACATTAGTGCATGTAATCCCGAAGTCAAGTGTTACTGGAGCCAATGGAATTGCCTAGTGCTAAAAGATGATCTTCTGTATAGAACCTTTGAGAACGATGATGGTACAGAAATTAAGCTTTAATTGATTGTACCTAAAAGTAAAGTGTCAGAAGTATTGCGTCAGTTGCATGACGGTGCATCAGGTGGACACTTTCGTATTACGAAGACTCTGAAAGGTTCGAGAACGGTTCTATTGGGTGAACTGTAAAGATGATGTGAGATAATGGTGCCGGAAATGTGAACTGTGTGCAACCAGTAATGGTCCAGTTGGTAAAAATAGGGCATCCATGAAACAGTACAATGTTGGTAGTTCTATGGAAAAAGTAGCAATCGACATTGCAGAAAAGAACGATGGAAATAAATATATCCTGGTAGCTATGGATTATTTTACGAAATGGACTCAGGCATATGCGACACCAAATCAAAAAGCTGCTACTGTTGCAGAGGTACTGGTTAAAGAATTCTTTAGCCGATTTGGTGTTCCCTTGGAGATCCACTCCGATCAAGGGCAAAACTTCGAGTCAACTCTCTTCCAAAACGTTTTTAAATTGATTGGTGTCCATAAGACCAGAACGACACCCTTGCATCCTCAATCAGATGGAATGGTCGAGAGGATGAACCGAACGATGGGTAAAGAGCTTTCCAAAGTTATATCAGAACATCAAAGTGAAGTTCGTTTGCCCTGCGACCTAGAGTTTGGCTGCAGACCTTCCGAAGAACATGTTCCAAGCGAAGATTATGTCGACCGCCTGACATTAAGGATGAACAACATTCATGAACTTGCCCGACAACACATCCAGTTAACCAGTGACAGAATGAAAGATCAATATGATTCTCGATGCAAGAATGAAAGCTATGAAGTAGGTGATCTTGTTTGGCTTTATAATCTACAACGTCGTCGAAGCTTGTCTCCTAAACTGCAAAGTCAATGGGAAGGTCCGTATGAAATTAAAAAGAGAATAAATGACGTAATATACCGAATTAAGAAGTTGCCGAAAGGTAAACCAAAAGTAGTTCACATAAATCGTCTTGCACCATATGCTGGCTCAAATGAAACAGAAGAAGCACGAACCCTTCAACATGAGATCAAAGATGACCGGCGACCAACTTAATTGAATGTATGTCAAATTACGCAGAGAGAAAGAGTGCTAGATTCGGCGTGACTACAGAAGTTCAGCATGATTTTTTTAGTGTTCCGCATAACGTCTCTCTAGCCCACTGTGTTGCCCAAGATCTTGAGATGACTAAAGGAATCTCATCCGTATTTTATAAGAAATTCGGTCATTTTAGACGAGTTAAAAAACCAGCAGCCTAAAGTTGGAAGAGTACTGAAATTAGAAGGTAGTCCTCGATCTTTGCTGTATATGGTGACCAGGAAGTCGTATACACACAGGGCAATCTACGAGGATATATGGCGTGCTCTAACTAATTTGAAGAAATCGTGTGCAATTATGACATCAAGAATATGGCCTTACCTAAGATAGGCCATGCACTAGAAAATTTGGATTGGAAGATTGTCAGAAGCATGCTTGAAGTGATCTTCCGAGAAACCGGCGTAAGAGGGGAGCAATGTTACGAACATGCATTCGACGTGGCCCATGTAACAGTTGCATCTCGAAAGAGACGAGAAACTTCCAGATGAATCGAGCGCGGGGAATTAGAGGTGGACTACTCCAGAATATTCTAGTACATAATAACTTGTATATATAAGTAACGATGATTGAAGAGTTTAGTTGATAACATTTTTTTTTGCTGTAAACTTATAAATAAATATATTTATATAAATTAGAACCGCTCGTTTTATTTAAAAACGGTACAAAATAATCTTTTAATTCAGATAAAAAAGAATTAAAAGAAATGATATTTCTTAAAAGAAAATTCTTTGCCTTGATTTAATTTAAGAAAGAAAACACAGAGAAGAGATCTTTTATTTAAATACAAGTCCAAACAATTTGTAAAGGAATTTTAATGAATTTGTAATTTTAATTATGCGCATTACCGCATATGATAAATAATTTTGATTAATTGTAAAATTGACTTGTTTTTGGATTCTGTTTTAATAAATTATTTAATAGTTTAGTATCACAAAATTATTTGGTTTAATTTATTTTCCTATTGTCCTTCCTTTCCTCAAAGGCAACTGCTTAAAGAATACTTTGAAGCCACTTATTACAATTAACGATAAAAGGAGCCCTGAGATCAAATTTTTATTAAAATTAATTTACTTGCTTTTGCAAAATTAAGCCTAAGGCATATTAAATATCAATTAAACATATAAAAGATCCAAATTTATACAAATATATATATATATATATATATATATATATATATATACATATATATATATATATATATATATATATATATATATATATATATATATATATATATATATATATATATATATATATATATATATATATATATATATACGTTTGAATGTACGTCAATGGTGGCTTGTTCATGCTTCTAATGATGATTACACAAGTCGACAGAGAACATTGAGCTATGAATTTTTAATGCTTTGACTTCTAGCTTGATGTTGCAATGGTCGCGGCCCCCATTGGTGGGGAGAGAGGCTAATTACGATCTAAATGCCACCACGTGCACCGCCTCCTTCGACAGTTCCATCAATATTTACTCGTATTTTATAATGAGCGGTGTTACGCCAGTGTAAATAAGTGTTTTATAAAAGTTCATGAAGGTAAATTATTAATAAGAAGGGAGCGTATGCGCATAAAGGAAAATTTATGTTGATTTTTTTTAAACCAAATAAATATAAATATATTGATATGGACACAAAAAGCTAAAATACAAATAAATATACAACAGAAACGAGGAAGAGTTGAAGCAGCACAGGAAGAAGCTCAACAGACCTGCATAAAAAAGAAACGAGGATACTGGGAAAAGAGGTTACAAGATAAGCAAAATCATAATGATAAACAAAGAAATTAGGAATTTTTACCAAGAAGTCCAAGTCAATAACGATACAGGTCCCAGAATCGCATGCTTCTACAAAAGTAAAGAAGGTGCGGCAATAGCTGATTTACTAAGAGAACTAGAGAGGTAAAAAAAAAAACCAATGAAGAAATACAATCACAAACCGGACTGGAGCAAATACTCTGAGATAGCGCGTACGAACCATCAGATCAGGGGATAGAGGAAATATTAAAGCAGCTGAGAGATAACAAGAATTCAGGAGAAAACGGTATCACAGCAGAAATATTCAAGGAAGGTGGACAGCTATTGCTCAAACGAATAATCAACCTAATAAAACGAATTTGGAAAAATGTGAAATTGGTGGAAAAATTCATCCATATGCCCAATTCACAAAAAGGGAGGTAAAAGCCTGTGCCAAAATGATACAGGAATCGCTGTTGCTATCAGATATGGCATAGAAGATTGCCATATTGGTTTATTAATAAGAAACCGACAACTAATGAATCTGAAATAATAGGTGAATATCAGGGGGGGTTTAGAAAAGGCAGATCTACAATTGATCAGGAAATCTAGGTTTGCACGTTCTGTTTATAGACTTTAATCAGGCATACGACTTAATCGACAGAAAAAACTATACGAAGCGAAGGATCTGTCAAAATTCCCTACTAAACTTATTAAGTTAGTGGAAATAACCTTGAAAGAAACATTAAATAAAGTGATCCTGGAAGGAAGTCTATCAGAGTCCTTTACGGCAAGCAATGGATTAAGACAAGAAGATCCACTATCCAAAACTTTCTTTAATCTTATCCTAGAAGCTATGTAAGTGTAGAGACAGATGGTATAATAATATACTACAAGAGAAAACAAGTTATCACTTTTACAGACGATGTTGCATTGATTACGAGATCAAAATCAGAATTAATAATAATATTTAAAAAAATGGAAACAATATTGAAACATTTTGAACTGCGCATAAACGAAAATAAAACAAAATACTGTGAAATGAGAGCAAAGAAAATGGAACCCGAAGGTAATTTAAGAATAAATAGCATAAGTAGGGAATATTGTTTTGAAAAAGTGGATCAAGTCGTATACCTTGGAGAGATGATTACAAATAGAGCCGAAGAGAATAATAGAAAAATAGAAAAAAGAATTACCAAAGGAAGTAAAACTACCATGGTAGTTGCAAAAATAAAGTTGCCATGATAATGTATATTTTTGTACACCGTCAGAAAGTAGAGGTTCACCGATTTTTTAAAAAAATCAGATATTTTGGCATGAGAATTTTTGATTGAAAATTTGGCTGGTGATTTTTTAATATTAAATCCAAATAAGGGTAAAGATCTTCTTCTTCTTCTTCTTTAGCCTCAATTGACGTTGTCTGACCATCTTTTCCTCGGTCGTCCCAATGATCTTCTTCCATTTGGCGATTTGTCTCTTGCTATTCGTACTATTCTATTTTCTGTCATTATTTCGATGTGTTGATTCCATTCCACTTTTATTCTTTTGGTTCACGCGTTTATTTCCTCTATAACACATCTGGCTCGTATTTCCTCACTTCTTACTCTGTCTCTTAGAGTTTGGTCTGTTATTTTTGTGTACGTCATTATCGGTCTTATTGTTGATTTATATATCCTGGTTTTCGTTTCCGTTGTGAGGTATTTGTTTTTCCAGATTGTGTTGTTGAGACATCCTGCTGCTCTGTTCGCCATGTTCACTTGTTTTTGTACTTCTTCTTCCACTTTTCCGTAGCTTGACAGTTTTATTCCCAAGTATTCAGTTTCCATCACTTGTTTTATTATTTTGTTATTTACGACTAGTTTACATCTTCTCAGTTCCGCTGATATCACTATCGCTTTAGTTTTCTCTGTTGAGATCTCCATGTTGTATATGAGCGCCGTATCTTCGAATTCTTTAATTAATCTTTGTAGGTCATCTTCATTTTCGGCTGTTATTATGGCGTCGTCGGTGTAGGGTAAGGGTAAAGATAAATATTTTAAATTAAAAAAATAAATTTTTTTTATGGAAGATAAAAACAAAAAACCAAAAACTCCGTTGTTTAAATTTTTTGCATAAATTTTGAGTTATGTGTAAAAAGTGTAAATACAAAAGTTAAGTTTATCCTTTTTTCATCCCATTACTATTATTTTGGTCTCAAAAATTATCGGTCCTGGCCTACATGTATACACCATTACTGCAGAACACGAAGAAAAAATAGAACAATATTGTGCAGTAAATAGAACTATAGTGTACTTTTATGTATGAGAGAGTAATAAAACAATAAATTATGTATGCAAATCCCTAAACTGTTGATACGGGTGACTCAATGAAAAACAGATATTTGTCAACAAGTTTACAGAAGTATATAGGAAAACAATTTTAAATTGACTATGACCACTAGGTATAAAGGTTGGAGCAGAATAGAATACAATAGTTGTGAGGGTTACTAATCCCTAAATAAGGTTGCCAGTGTCGGAGTGATGGAAGTTAACAGGTACTAATGAATTTGCAAGAAATGTAAGATGTTTATTTTATTGGTTATATATAACCAATAAAAGTTTAATAAGTACCTACCTATTTGCAAAATAAAGTTTAATTCTTTAGATAAAATAAAACGTTTTATTTTATCTTAAATGAGTGCATTCCACGAAGTAAGGGTTTCAACAATCAAACATTTAATTCTTTAATTCCAGGAATCTACGACAGTAATTGACTAGATAATTACCTTCTAAACTTATTCCACAGAAAATGTGATAGTGGGTTTTTCCACTCTGAGATAGCGCG
>NW_027313414.1:0-21807 GCF_040954645.1 Diabrotica undecimpunctata | reverse complement strand
ATTCGGTGACCTCGCTGGCCAAGTAACTGGACCGCCTCTTCCAATCCAGTAGTCTTTGTTACCTATTTTCAAGAAAGTCTCGTACATTCCTGCTAAAGTGGGCCGGACAGCGGTCATGTAGAAACCATGTATGCATACCTGAACATATTGACCTTGAAATCGCGATAATGTGCTAGAAATTTTCTTTTATCTCTACTTTTCGTTCTCTATTTTATCTATAAAGACATGCTGATTACATCTTTCTGTCCGATATCTGTTTATTCATTGAGAATAGTAGGTCCAGTGACGATGTATTGGTCTCCAGCTACATCAAAACCGCCTGAGTAATAAAATTTTATCAATATTCATTAAGTTATTAAGTTTGTAACTTTCAGTACCTACCTAAAAAGGATTGATGGATTCAACCGTTACTTGATGGACATTCATTTTATGTAACAATAAAACACTGAAAACTTTGTTTTCAAAACTTCCACAACATTTATTTTAAATTCTTATCACTACAGCTGTTTTGGCTGATTGCCTTTCTCAAGTGATCTGTTTTTGGTATGGGATTACACTTTATAGTCTCTAATGAAATAGGTTGAGGAGGGGAGAACTGTTTGTCTCAAGCTGGTCATTCAGAATATCTGTGTTTTTTAATTTGTTGATTTCCATAGATCTTTGTTAGAATCTATCAGCAAACCAAGTAACAAATTACCATTATTGTCACAAAACACATAACCGTTGTTATGGAATACTATGCGTTTATTTCTTCTCCGGACTAACTCTTTGTTTTGGAATTAAACAGAATATATTGACATGTATAAATTTATTATATTAGAGGATGAAAATTACACACTGCTTGTTATTTCTTAAAACTATGAATATATAAGTTCTGTTATCTACAATTATTTAACGATGTTTCTGGATGGATTTGAGTACAAGAGATTGGACTCAAATATTAATATTAAAATAGCAAATACGGATAGCTTATCGAACAAAGAAATAAGAGAAATAAATTATTATTATTCCATAGATACGAAGTATTAGGTGAATAAACTAGCGAAACTTATTTATTCTAAATAGGAAAATATTTATGAAGAGTATTGATTCTGATTTCTAACAGCAAATAATTATTAGTGATTATACATGAGAACTTTTCATAATTGTAAATAACATATACCAGGTGACTAAAAACTATATAGAAATACATAGATACTTTAATTATCTTACATGTGAGTAGGTAGGTACATTACACCTCCTTTTGTAAGAATGAAAATAATTGTAAAATGAATTTTCATTTAAATGGTATAAAACATTTGTATACATTATTATTTTATTTTAACACATTTAAATAGTTTCTTTTAGTCTCGATAGTCTTTCACTTCGTCTTATCGGTGTAGTCTCTGTGAAACTAGTCTCTTCACACTTTTTGGATTCACTATAATTATTGTCTTTATTATGTTTACAATCTATACTTAAATCTGTCTCATGTACATGTTTTCGTTTACTTTGACATATATTTAGTGTTAAACAATTTGTAATTTGTTGACAACTATGTGACGGATTTCTACGAAATCGTCGGTAAAAATATTTAATTATCCTGTATAAAATATAAAGTAACATACATTTTATCAAAAATAAGATTGCATAAGTGAAATAAGAACTATTTTTTATTGTGTCTGAAAAATTAATATTTGTTTCTGAGGTCATTTTCTCTAAATTATCTAGTTTATGGCTTGCTAAATTTAATGCATCTCGATCGAGATTATTTAATTGTAAGGGAACAAGGTGTAATTTGGATTCATTATTTATCTTAATATCATCACAACAGACTTCTGGAAGGGATAAATCTGGAATGATAGACTGAAAATTACTTTCTTTTGGATTTGAGACAGATATCAAAATAGTTGATCCGGTGTAAGTTTTGCAATTATTCGAAGTAGAAAAAATACCTGTGTTTGAAAGAACAATAGATATTGGCGTACTAGTCTGACAGCTTAAAGTTAAATCTGTTGGTTTGGGTAAAACATATATCCAAGAATTTGGTTTGTTTAATTTATGCCAAATTTCATATTCTGTTTGAATTATACGAGTATCGCAACTAGATGGTATGTTTGTTATTGAAGTTAACAATTCAGTTTCACAAATTGGATTAGTGTGTGTAAATCGGAAAGTATCAGGATTTTTGCAAATAAGTTTTTCTTCATCTAATGAATAACAGTCTTCTAATGTATCAATAGTAACATAAATGTTTCTATTTTCTGAAAGAACAAGATATTTGACAGATGGAAGAATAAAGGTAAGTCTCTTTAATGTTGGATGAATTATAGGAAGAGATATTAGTTTAAAAAGAGAATAAGGAGTATTACTAACCAAAGGTATACTAACCGTAATTAAAATCTTGTTATCAAAATATATATATTTAAGTAAAATGATATCGAAATATTTATGAGCATAATCGATAGTCAATGGAAATGGATAAGTCGATGTACTAGGTAAATGCGTTACCGTTTTAGATAATTCTTGAATTAGTTGCTCAGGTGTTATAACAGAAGGATGAAGGTTATTATTTCTTGCAAATAGAATAACGTTTATTAAAGTAGAATATTCTTGTTGTAATTCTGTTATAAAGAAAGTTAGTAAGGTAAAATGTTCTTCAATTTTTTGTTTTAAATCTAAATTAAAATATTTATTATTCATTTTATCTGTGTAATTGGTAATTGATTCAAAATTTTTATCAAAAATCACTTTGTTTCGGTCTAGATTTGTAATAGAGTTATTAAAATTTGCAATCGTGGCTTTTACTACATGAATTTGTTGTTTTAGTAAATCAAGAAGATGATTTTCGTTACTTTCAGCTTTGTTAATAGCATTATTGAAATTTTCAGCATCATCACTGTCTAAGGTACCGAATAAGGTCCTGAAAACAGATCCAATTGCATTAAATAGAGCGCGTTTTGGTCTAAAATGTTCATGCAGAATTATGTTTTTTAAAGTTTGTTCATCTTGAAAGAGTCTAGGTATGATTTGTCCTAAGAGTTTTAGTGAAGTATCGCATAATCGTAATTCAATAAGAACTGGTTTGTTTTGACACAGTCTTAATGTTTTTTGATAGGTGAGATCTACAAAATTTAATTTGTCTGTAAAAGGTTGTAAAGGAATATGACTTAATATGTTCCAATGAGTTTCAATAAATTGAACATTTTTTATGTGTTCGTAATAGATTCCAGGTGATTTGTTGATAGGAGTATTGGTATATTTCTTGTGAATTTGTTCACTATTTGTCAGCCATATTATTGCATACCTGAAACAAAAGCATGTTTCAATCTATTCATGTGAACTTTTATTGGTTTTTTATTTACTAAAATTGTGCAATTGACAGGAGAATTTATCTCTAGAATTTTATAAGGTCCATTATAATTTTGTGTAAGTTTTTTGGTTTGACCCTTCTTTGTTTGCTCATTTTGGAGATATACTAATTGTCCTTCTAAGAAAACGGTGTCATTAATCTTTTGGTCATAATATTTTTTACTGACTACTTTAGATTCTAATAGATTCGTTTTTGCTAACTCATGAGATTTTCTAAGCTTAAGTGTTAAATTATCTAAATAATCTTCATATGTATATTTGAGTTCTACTGGTCGTATTATACTGCTAGGTAGATTAGGTGTATATCCAAATATTAGTTCATATGGTGTGAATTTGGTTGAAGTATGATTAGTTGTATTATATGAAAACATAGCAAAATCTAGCCATTCGTCCCAATCGGATTGATCAGCTTTAATATAATGTTTAAGGTAGTCTGCTAAAGTAGCGTGACTCCTTTCTAATGCAGCATTTGATTCTGGATGATAAGCAGTACAATTTATATGTCTGATTTTAAAAAGCTTGGCGATTTGAGAAAATAATTTGGAAGTAAAATCTCGGCCTTGATCAGTAACTATTATATCGGGTTTTCCAAACTTGCAAATAAATCCACGAACCAGATTTTCAGCGATAGTCTTGGTTTCATGATTCGGAATTGCATAAGCTTGAGAAAATTTTGTTAAGTCATCTTGTAATGTTAATATGAACTTATTACCTGACTCGGTTAAAGGTAAAGGACCTACTATATCTAAAAATATTTTTTCTAATGGATTTGAGCTTGTTGTTGTTATCTCCATGGGCTTTACGAATTTTTTTCTAACGAGTTTATTTTTCTGACAAGATTCACAGGTTTTTATAAAGTTTTTAATATCATTTTTCATATTATTCCATTTGAAATGTTTTTTTATACGATTGTATGTCCGATGAAAACCAGAGTGTCCAGCCGTAGGACTAGTGTGATTCTCTTGTAATATTGTAGTTATTTCCTCAGGTTCAGGATTTGTTAGTATATCATGATAAATGATAATAGATATATCAGTTTTTCTAAAAATAAATCTAATCATAGATCTAATTTTTCCCCAACTTAATTTATCGTAGCTAAAAGTTATTCTGGGTAGGCAAATTTTTAATATTTTATCGTTTAATAACCAGTCTCTTAATTTTATTAGGGAATTAAATATATCTTCATAAGAGGTATTGTCCCAATAATTATTTTTTATAAATATGTAATAAAAGTTTTTATTTTGATCAGAAATATATATAATGTCATTTAGTCTTGGATTTTTGGCTTTCAATTTTTCTATATGACTGAATTGTTTATTTATTTGTTTCTGAACGATCTCATTAAAATTTAAATCTACGGAAACAAACAATGCTAAATTTTGTGAAAATGATGTAATCTTTTCATTTGTTTCTTTTATATTATCATTTGTTATTAATATAGTTTCGGATTTAGATAAGAACTGTGAATAAGTGTCATTATTTTCTTTACTCATTTTGTTTATTTGTAAGGTGATTGTTGCCGGGTTTTTGTTTTCTTCGCAAATATTTGTTTCAGATATGGTTAAAGGAGGACGACTTAAACAATCAGCATTTTGATTTAATTTACCTGGTTTATAAATAATTTCATAGCTATATTCTTCTAATGCTAATCTCCACCTAACGAGTCTTGATCCGGGATCTTTTACATTAAATAGCCATGTGAGTGGTTTATGATCCGTATAAATGAAAAATTTATTTCCGTACAAATATGGTCTAAAGTGTTTAACACTCCATACAATTGCAAGTAATTCTTTTTCTGTTGTGCTATAGTTTGATTCCGCTTTGTTCAAGGTACGACTAGCATAAGCAATAGGTAAATCATCTGGTACTTTACCTTGAGAAAGTATGGACCCTATTGCATAATTACTAGCATCCGTTGTTAAGACAAAGGGTTTGGTAAAATCTGGATACTGAAGTATTGGTTCTGAACAAAGTATTGATTTCAGGTTCTCAAATGACTGTTGTTGAATGCTTGTCCAATTAAATTCAACATTTTTCCTCAGCAGTTTTGTTAAAGGTTGTGTTAAAGCACTGAAATTTTTTATAAAGCGTCTATAATAACCAGTGAGACCCAAAAAGCTCTTAATATCTTTTTGTGTTCTGGGTATAGGAAAATCTGTAACAGCACATACCTTTTTTTCGTCCGGTTTGACACCAAATTCAGTTATTAAATGTCCTAAATACATTACTTCGCGACGAAAAAATTCGCACTTATCTGGTTGTATTTTTAAGTTGAATGTAGACAATTTTTCGAATACTTCTTTTAATCTTTTATTATGATTTTCTAATGTATCGGCATGAATGACTATATCGTCGAGATAGACAAAACATCTGTAATTTTGTATTCCTGAGAGGACAGTATTCATTAGCCTTTGAAAAATACTGGGAGCATTTTTTAATCCAAATGGCATTCGTGAATATTGATAATGTCCAGACGGAGTTGAGAAAGCAGTCTTTGGAGAATCCTCAGGATCCATTTTGATCTGGTGAAATCCTGATGTTAAATCTATTGTTGAAAAATATTTTGAATGACCCAATTGGTCTAATATATCGACTATATTCGGAAGTGGAAATGAATCTCCTATAGTAATATCATTTAGTCGTCGATAGTCTATAACAATTCGCCATTTCTTCTTTGCTGAAGCATCGGCCTTTTTTGGCACAACCCAAAGGGGCGAATTCCATGGCGAAGTTGATTCTTCGATAATACCTTGATCTAGCATACCTTTTATTTGAGTTTCGACTTCATGTTTGTGTACTTCAGGATACCTGTATGATTTAGTGCTAATAGGTACATTAGAATTTAAAGGAATTTTGCAAGTTATGGCATTTGTACTGGTAAGTTGATCTCCTTCCAGATAAAAGATATGATTGTACTCCTTGCAAATAGAAATTAAAGATGATTTTTCTTCACTATTTAAATGATCTGTTCTCAAGGCATTTTTTAATTTAGCAATTCTGTTAGAATTCGTATTATCTTTATAAGAAGACATTTTTCGTATATTTGCATTGTTTTGTAAATTTGGAATTTTTTCTATTGCTACTTGAATATCGTTTAATTCAACATCCGTTTCAGTAGTGTTTACGATTGAGGTTAAAAAGAAATCATTTTTTACTTTAACAACACTAGGACATAAAAATACACCTTTAAAGATTTCGCGTTCGGGACATAATCCTTCGCTTAATTCATTATTTATTACTTTAATTTGAACAATTGTTTCAGTTCTTGCGGATAGAATAGTTTTATTACTTCTTGAGTTAGAATTAGAGTTTTGATTTAGTATAAGATCGTCTGAACAGGATTTTTCTTCTGAACAGGATTTTGATTTATGATTTCGTGAAGAGTTACAAGTTTTATTTGTGCATATCTCAGTGGATTTTACACATTTTGGACTTGAATTTTCTTTGGATTTAGAGTTAGATTTAGATTGAATTGGATTGGATAGTAGTTCTTCACTACTTAAGGTTATTTGGATATCATTGGTTTCTAAATAAGAATGATCCTCTATGGATTTAGCATCATAAGGAAATATTTCATCGATATTAGAACTTGTCTCGATATTTTGATCTCTCAGAAATTCGTCATTGTCATTGTTTAATGGAGATTTTATATATTCGATTGAAATAGAACAATTTTTAAAGTTTAATTTATTTTCTTTATAATCAATTTGGCATTTATTTATTTCAAAAAAATCGCTACCTAATATACCGTCGAAATGAAGAGGAAAATCGTCTTCTACGACATAGAAAACATGAGTTTGGACAAAATCTTTTATCTTGAAATTTACGTTACAACTACATATAGTTTTATTTGGATTTAAGACATTTTTATCAATGCCTCGTAGAGTAATAGACTTAGAATAAATTTTTGGAATGTTTAGTATTTTTGAATATTTAATTAAAGAAATATCTGCGCCTGTATCGATTAGAAACTTGCAAGAGGATGGATTAGAATTATTTACTAAGGGTAAATCTACATAGGAAGTGACTGAGAAGTTGATGGTTGTGATACGGCCTGAACTGAACGAACTCCTCGAGAATCGACCGTTGGTTGTCGAGGATTCTGGAAGTTTAAAGAATTTGTTGGATTTTTGTTTTTATTGTTAAATTCGCGTTTTCTACATTCTTCTATAACGTGACCTGGTTTTTTGCAGTATCTGCAAAAACGTTGGGAAGTGTTGGTATTTTCTTTTCTTAAGTTTGGAGGAAAATCAGAATTGGAATTTGAATTTGAAGGTTTATAATTTTGATTTTGAGAATTTGACCTTTGAAGATTTGAATTAGGATATTTTGGGTTTTGAAAACTAGAATTTTGAAGATGTCTAACATTTCTATCTGAATTGTTTTTATATCGACAGTTATTTGAGGAATGGTTATTTCGTTTGCAAATATTACAGAATGGTCTGAAAATTTCTTGTCTTGATAACTGTTCTTGTTCTTCGGCAATTGCTATAGCAACAGCTCTTTCTAAGGAATCTGGATTTCGGGCTTTGATTAAAATAGAGAGGTCTTTGTTTAATCCTCTAATAAAGACATTTAGTGCTTGAGTTTTTAAGAGTTTAGTACATGCATTTCTTGCATCTGGAGATAAGTCTGGATCAAGTGTATTTATTAATTTTATATAGCAATTTTCAACTTTATTTGCAAATGACATTACATTTTCACTGGGCATCTGACGTAAGGAATGTAATTCCAATTGCCACTGACCTTCAGTTCGGCGTTCAGAATAAGCATCTAATAAGAAGTCTTTTAAATCTTTCCATTCGTCAAATGTTCTGTTTCTAGTTATGGCCCTAGCTTTATCGGTTAATTTAGTTTCTATAATGGCTAATAAGATGGGTTTGGATTGCGGATTTACTAAATTGTATGCTTTATCACAATTGTCTATGAATTCGTATAATTTTGATTTTGTACCATCAAATCGAATGAGAAGTTTTTCAGCTATTTCAATTGATACTGACATTTTATTTGAATTAGAAGTAGAAGAATTTGAAAGAGAATTTGAGTCGGGAGAAGGTATTTGTTCGTCAAATAAGTTACTTATATCAGGATATAAAGTAGACATACGTTTACAAGATTTTTAAAATATGAGACAGAATTTAAGATAGAATGTACTTACAAGTAGAATATTGTTGTTGGTCGCATAGTCTATTATTCCACGGGTTCACCTCTACTTCCGATGGAACTACAATTGGGTTATGACTGGAACTGGATTTCGAACTGGATGTACTGGACCCCAATGTAATTAGTTGTAGTGGCGATTTTTCCACACTGACAGTTTTTTTTGAATGATTCCTCGAAGGAAACAAGTCAATTCAAAAATTCCTCAGCTCTCCTTCTATCAGCAATCAGAGGAACTCTGCTACTAATATCCCACGTTCTGACACCAAATTTTGTTATGGAATACTATGCGTTTATTTCTTCTCCGGACTAACTCTTTGTTTTGGAATTAAACAGAATATATTGACATGTATAAATTTATTATATTAGAGGATGAAAATTACACACTGCTTGTTATTTCTTAAAACTATGAATATATAAGTTCTGTTATCTACAATTATTTAACGATGTTTCTGGATGGATTTGAGTACAAGAGATTGGACTCAAATATTAATATTAAAATAGCAAATACGGATAGCTTATCGAACAAAGAAATAAGAGAAATAAATTATTATTATTCCATAGATACGAAGTATTAGGTGAATAAACTAGCGAAACTTATTTATTCTAAATAGGAAAATATTTATGAAGAGTATTGATTCTGATTTCTAACAGCAAATAATTATTAGTGATTATACATGAGAACTTTTCATAATTGTAAATAACATATACCAGGTGACTAAAAACTATATAGAAATACATAGATACTTTAATTATCTTACATGTGAGTAGGTAGGTACATTACACCGTTATACCTTAGAAATTATACCCTAGAAACGAAATCTTATATAAATAATATTTCACTCCACCCAAGAAGGTCATATAAAAGGTAGGATATTTATTTTTGTAAGATTACTATTAAAACACAAATGTTTAACAAATTTTTATTATTTACACAAAGGAACTAATAAGGCGGCATTAAACATAAAGATTAAAAGTGGAATTTATCTTGATGTTTTTATAGTTCGAACTAGTCTAAAGTAATTTCTATTAATTTTATTATAGTTATTAATACTAAGTTTGTAATATTAATTATCTTTTTAACATTCCGCTGTTCTTGCTCTTGTTTTACACAAAGGTGCTCACGTCGTATCTCCGAGATACTATTTTTACAAAACAGCAAAATTAAAACATTTTCGTTAAAGTTATCGCGTATTATTGATATTACTCCAGATTCGAGTTTTTTCATATTTTACAATTCATCATTGCTACTTGGCAGAGACTGGTTACGTTTTTCGAGACATATAAAGCCTGAATGTTGTAGGTAAAGGTATAAATACAAAGATTGCCGGAATATTGTGTTAAGTGTACCTTCTAACTAATGAACACGATCTGCAGCGTTCCTTTGTAATTATTCTATGCAACAGTAACGTTAACATCATTTTCTGATTCGCTGTTGCGATAAATTTTTAAAAGAACTTCTTTTACTCGAAGTGATATTGAAAGCGGTAAGCTGATTTTTGATCTTCGTAAAAGATGTTCATGAATCAACTCCATACCGAGATGCATTAGAAATTCGCGTCGAGAACAGCTTCGTTTGCGTTAGCAAAATAAATGACTTGTGAATTTATTCCTTCAACGTTAAACAGTCAATGATCATTTTCTTGCTTAATTTTCTGAGCCTGCACCAATTTTGTGGCGTAGGGTTTTTTGCAAATTACTCAAAAAGTATTTATTTTATCAAAAACATTTATTAATCTTATAAAATATGTAGCTTATAAAAAAAAACAAAAAGAATAGTGGGTTTATGGTGTCTGTAGTCCCAATACAAGCGGAGAAATAGCTTATTGAAAGTTGGTCTTCTTCGTCAAACGCCAAAATTGAAAGTTTCAACGTGAAATATTAAGCAACCAATGCATTCGTGGAAAACTTATACAACCTTTTTTTTTTGTAGTGCTTGAGAAAATCTTGTTAGGATTTTGTTATTTTTTATGACAAAATTCTGTACAGTTGTACGTACACGGAAACAATTAAAACATATTTATTATGTATATTTTATTAAAAATAGGGAGTGTAGTAAACTTGTTACAACATGAAATGGTAATACTTTAGGTATATAGAAAAAATAAAGATTATTGATGTAATATTCTACATAGAAAAACTAATGATTATTGACGGAACTTCTGAAAAAAATTTTTTTCCTTAGTTACCATTCACCACATTTAGAGCATTTGAAGTGCGTAAATTCAGTACACCCTGGGAATTTTCTTTGTTGTTGATAGCCATATTCCAGTCTTACTTTTATGTCACTTGGAAGTCCTCTTCTTCTATATGAGGGTCTCCCATCACACATAGACATTTTGCAACCTTCGTTCGGCATTCGCACAAATGCATATTTGTAGTAACTCCTTTTCTGTTCCAATGCTGTGCGATAGAGCAACTATGCATTTATGCTTGACAGATCGATTAAATGGCAGACAATTCACGATAGCCAATTCCGACAGAGGGCGCTCAAGATTTCAAAGATCAAAGACATTTGATCTCGAAGCTATAAAACATTTAATATAAATCATTTACACGTGTGGTTTGCCAAAGTAAAAGTTGGAGTACGTTCTTCAAAGTTTATTTGTTTGTGATTCGAGTTTATAAATACGGCAATTGACTCCCAAACCTGAATAAAAATTACATTGTCTCAATTATTTTTGTGGTTGCAAAGTCGACAGATATCTTTAGTTGAGGGTGAGGCAGTTTTGGGAGCTGGCCACGTTATATTTTGTAAATTACGCCTTACGTTTTCTACTAATAACTTCATGAGACCCTTGGGACAATTTAGCTGATGGAACAGTATCTTTCTTCAGTCTTCTCAATTTAGTTTCAGGTGTTACTATAAAGTAAATTAAATAAAAATATATTAAAATATAAATAATATTTTAATCAACACTTACTTGGAAAGTAATCGTTCTCAGTAAAATGTAAACTACACACAATCATGTACTTGGTTATAGGTTTGCCAATTCGCAAAATGCATTGCCAAACTTTTATGTATGGAATTTTTTTTTGTGAATTATAATAGGATGAACATTGAGGAAAACTGCAATAGTTTTTTGAAAACGAAGTCATTGTTAATTACAATATAAACCGGTCGCTAATATGTATACAAATTAATGACAATTTCAAGGTTTTCCCGAAGTAAATGCTTTTAAAATCTACCACCAGGCATCGCCCACTTTGCGGTTCCTCGCGAATTATTTCTTCGCTAAATCTGAGCGAAATTGAACTTCTACCTATGTGGCTATCAAGGAGGTCTACTCGTCCCATATGTTTATTATAAATTTTAATAATATTCGGACAGTCTATTTTAATACTTTTTTCTGTTTGTCATCGAATCTTGTTATTTTCCTTTTAGGAAACTCCTCTGTGCATGTTCAAAGAATTGTTACAAGCTTGTTGTCAAACCAAGTACGGAGGACCATATCTGACTAAACAACTATTAAAACTAATCCAAAAAATAATAGAACAAAACAGAATACTAAGGGAGACAAATCAGACTCGGAAAATTACAGAGGAATTAATTTATTTAACACAACACGAAAATTAACAACCAAGTAATAACAAATAAACTGAATAAAATTATAACAATAGCAAAAGAACAACAAGGTTTTAGGCCGGGAAGATAATGCATCGACGGTATATATATATATATATATATATATATATATATATATATATATATATATATACATATATAATGAGGCGAGAGAAGTAATATGAATACAACAAACCAGCATATCTATGTTTTATGGATCTTAAGAAGGCATTTGAAAGGATAAAATTAAAGGATTTTATCAAGTTATTGTACGCAAGAGAGATACCTGTAGGAATAATCAAAATGATCGACAATATTTACCAAAACAACACAATAAAAGTAAACGCAGAAGAAGAACTAACTGACCCAATTAAAGCTGGTAATGGAATGGCAGAGAGATTCCCTGGATATGTTATTATTGCAGCATCAAGAACTGGGTAAGAAATAGAAAAGTAGAATGAAACGATCATAATATAAGGGAATGACAACAAATAGAGTAGTACAGAAGGCGACAGACGGTTCTCCAATCGGAAGTCGATCAGTAGGAAGACCACAAAGACGATGGAACAACAATTTACTGGAGACACATTGCAAACAGACAGTCATTTATATATAAAAAGAAGAAGATGAAGTTCTTATTTTTAGATTATTTCGTTAACCGATGACAATCAAAATTGATACGTCTCAACATATCTACTAAATGAAGGCTTTCATTTGAAGATTTTTATTTTTACAGGACTCAATATAGTAGTAGTTTATTGAATCAATGTTGTACTATTTTTTTTTGTAATTAAAAAAATATTGACAAAAATATTTTAAAATAGATTAAATTTCTTTTACATTGCTGTTAATACGATACATTTATACATCTATGCATTATTTCCAACTACTACATAAAAATGTTAACGCCAAAAACATACTATTCAGAAACAGACGATATCTAGAAGTCTTTATTTAGAATAAGAACGTTTTACAATTACTCGAGACAAAGGCTAATTTTACAAGAAATACTAGAAAACCCCATTTTCTTTTTGGGTTGATAAAAACCATTATGATTCAGTTCATTGGGTCTTTTAACAAACTTCTCTTTGTCTTGCAACTAACTCTCTGGCTTACACAGTGGTTTTTTGTTGAAAACTTTTAACCTCTTCAGAGTGTATACCATTGCTGTGGCAATATAAGTAAAAGGGGCAATTTTTACAAATAGGTAAGTATTTATTAAAAGTCTTCTTCGTATTTTTTCTTTTTGCTTTGCTGTTTTTACGTATCTATAAAAGTATCATAAGATTTAAAATATCATAAAATTAAATCATAAATTTTTTTTATACAGGGTGGTCCTTAAGTAATTGTACAAAAAGAAACCGTAGATTCTACACTTTAAAACATTACGATTTAAGCCAAATTGCTTTGGCTTAAATCGTAAGCAATATATTTATTTTATTTAATATTTCGTTAACTATTAACTTTATTGAAGGCATTTTATACCAAAATTCAGAAGTATTGATGTTTTTGTATAATTTTCTTTCGTTGCCTGGAGTAATTGCGTTAAATCTGAATTATGTAGTTGATTTGTAAAATGCGATTATCTCGAAAACTGTTGAGTTTTGAAGTTATTAACAAGTATACCTTTTTTTTTTGGTAAAATAATGTATCTTTAATATTTTTTATCACAAACCCCGGTAACTTAAAAAGCAAAAAAGTTAAGTGCAAATGTATGCCACATATGTGGCATATGTGGCGCCCTCTATCAGCTAAATTAAAGTATGCATCACATTATAATTTCTGATGATCAATAGTACCCAGTTTTGAATTTTGATACATAAATGTTCACAAACATGAAAGTTATAGTTTAACACCCTGTATCTTTCTTAATATCAACATTTTATTAAAGCAATTTGACTTAAATCGCAATATTTTAAAGTATAGAATCTACGGTTTCTTTTTGTACAATTACTAAGGACCACTCTGTATATTTTATACCTTAATATGGGTAAAATTTGGTTTTGATTGGTTAAATATTGATTGTTTTATGCTTTAGGATATAATATCATAATATTTAAACCCTTAAAAGCCACCCTTAATAACATTGCAATTTTTTGCAACTTTCGACAAGGTGTGTCACACCGGACTTCTATATCTTCTTCTTCACGTGCCATCTCTGCGACGGAGGTTGGCAATCATCATGGCTATTCTGATCTTAGATGCTGCTGCTCTGAATAGTTCAATTGATGTGCATCCGTACCATTCCCTCAAGTTACGCAACCATGAGATTCTTCTTCTTCCTACACTTCCCTTGCCCTGGATTTTCCCTTGTATAATCAATTGAAGTAGGTTGTATCTCTCATTACGCATAACATGTCCCAGGTATTGCAGCTTTCGTGTCTTGATGGTTTCCAATACTTTCATTTTTTTGTTGATTCTTCTCATGACTTCGTTGTTTGTTACATGCTCGGTCCATGATATCTTCAGGATTCTTCTATACACCCACATTTCAAATGCTTCCAACTTTTTAGCAGTCGACGCGTTAAGTGTCCATGCTTCTATCCTATAAAGCAGAGTTGAGAAAATATAACACCTTGCCAGCCTAACTCTCAAGTCCAATTTTAGTTCTCTTGCTCAAAGTACCTTTCTCTTTTTATTGAAGTTTGTACGTGCTATCTCTATTCGAACTTTGATTTCTTTAAAGTAATCGTTTGTGTGATTAATTATTGTGCCAAGATAGTGGTAATTTTCAACTTATTCTAAAGCACTACCGTTAATTGTCAGGCTTTCACCATTATTTTGGGTTTTTGATATCCTCATAAATTTGGTTTTCTTGGTGTTTATTGATAATCCATATTCTTCTCCATACGCAACTATCTTGTTCATTAGCTTTTGGAGGTCTTGGAGGTTGTCTGTTATTATGATAGTATCGTCCGCATATCTAATGTTGTTAATTGGTGTTCCATTGACCTTGATGCCTGCTGTTTCTCCCTCAAGAGCTCTTTTCATAATTTCTTCAGAGAATGCATTGAATAGTAGTGGTGACAATACACACCCCTGTCGCACTCCTCTTTAAACTTCGAACTCTTCTGATGTGTGTTCATTAATGCGTACGTATGCCTGCTGTTTATAATATAGATTTGTTATAATTCGAAGGTCATTGTGTTGTAGTTGTTTTGCTTTGAGGATGTCCATTAGCTCTTTGTGGCGGACTTTGTTGTAGTCTATGAAACAGACGTACATATCTTGGTTCACATCTAAGCATCTCTGGATTAGTACGTTGAATGCAAATAAACCCGCTTCACGGGTACCTACGCCATTACGGAATCCAAATTGAGTTTCTTCAATATCCATATCAAGTGTTTTGTAAATGCGTTTATGAAGATCTTTAAAAACAATTTAAGTGTGTGAGACATCAGGCTTATGGTACGGTGGTCGGTGCATTCTGTAGCATTTTTCTTTTTTGGGAGACAAATAAATGTTGAGGTCAACCATTCGTTGGGTATGTCACCCGATTGATAAATTTTATTAAAAAGCTTTAAGAGGACATCAATGTACTCATTTTCTATTATTTTAAGGATATCAATAGGCAGTTGATCTGGCCCCAGGCTTTTTCCGTTTCTGGTGTTCTTTAGTGCATACAGTATTTCTTCCTTTGTAATTTCTACACTTGTTTCTCTGTCCTCAAAAGACAAGTCTTGTGGGTTTCCTCTTTCGTCGTCGAAGAGCTCTTCCATATACTCTTCCCATCGTTTTAGTTTTTCGTCAGTCGTTATCATAATATTTCTATTTTTATCTAAAAGAGTTGTGTTGTGGTTTCTTTTTTGCAGTACTCTGAGATAGCGCGTCTTTTTATGAATGTTGAGTAGATCGTATTTGTTCTGAAGATAATCTATCTCTTTACATTTTTCCTCATAATAAGTTTGTTTTGTCTCTCTTATCTTTTTTCTGATTTCGTTGTTAATGATTTTGTAATTGTGACTGTCTTTGTTCTTGGCTTGTCTTCGTTTGGTTTTTATATCAACTTTTTTCAATTTTCTAATATCTAATTTTGGAGTTCTTATAATTTATAATTGTGTTTATAATTTTTAAGAGAGTCTAGCGTATCTGACACAAGATTAATTGTTTGGTAGTAGTTTGGAAGATAATTTCTGCTGTGTATGTTTTATTGAATAATCCCACTATATTAATGTTCACTGGCTTACCCTGTATTTATAATAACAACATTATATCCGAAAAGGAAACAAAATTTACAAAGGCTGTTTGGATTGTACTGGAGATAATTATCCCAATTCCGTATAAACGATCTAGGGTGTCAGTTCCGGAGTAATATATCGTTTTATCCGTGACCAATGTTTTAGCGGAACAAGGTCAGCGCATTTTGCTTATGCCCAATATTTCTAGGTTTAGTCTATTCATTTTCTGAATCGCATTGTGCGTCTTTCCTTGTTCGAACAAGCTCCTCTTATTCCATGTCCCAAAATTTAAAAAGGATTTGTTCTCTATACAGTTATTTGCCACATTCGGGTGGCTCCTCCTCGCGAAGATTTTTAACCCCTCGATCATTAAAGGTCCGCCGCGGACTAGGGGCCATGTGATTGGACATATTTTGCATGGCTATTGCTCTAGGAAATCTAACGATCTTTAATGTAGTGGTTTCCCGTTGCCCACATACTTATGCCGTTGACCACATATAGGTTCATCCGCCTTTGGTGCCAATTTCTCCACCTCGGGACAGAAAAGTGCCCTACTACTTACTAACTCATTCGCCCGAAGACGTTGGTCAGTTAGTGAGGGATTGCTTATACCGGCAATCACACGGTGAATGAGTATGTAGTAGAGGAAAATATAGTGAACTCTCTGCACTCTGAAACCTAATAGCCATTCGGGGTCGGAAGAAACAAGAGTTAGCCCAGAGAGGCTAATAGGAAAGATTAAAGTCATTTCACTCAAGACAAGTTGAAAAAGGCTAAAATGTAAAGGCCCTTATGATCCTCCAGGTGCGTTTCATAAGCGAATGAGTATGTGTTCCAACTTATACCTTAGTGTTGACTAAAGACTGTACGGCTCGTCCAGCATGCCATATCATGGAGAATAGGGTGTACCTCATTCATTTTTTTTTGAATGTGGAGTACAACTCCATGGCCTGACCAATCTAGGTTATAGTTCCTCTTATTTTCATTCAAATGAGTTTTGTTGAACTGAGATACACTTAAGCTTATCTTAGTATTCCTTATAGTTCTCAGTTTGTAGATGGACAAAAAATCATTCGCAAAAGTCTATATTTCTTGACCATTATTTATTCGGATTAAAAATTGCGAGGTGGAAAGAAAATTAGATTAAATCTCTAGGTCAATCATGGAACATTCGTTTCTGTTGAGAATTGACATCAGAAATAATAGAATAAGAATCAGTATTATTAAAAAATGTTGATAGGTTTTTAAAAGCCACAATCCAACTATATTCGGCGAACCACGCCTTTGTTTTTTAAAAGTCTAGACGACATAATTTGAAAGATATATCCCAACAAGTTCGAATCTATCTAACGAAAGAGTGGTAAAACTTTCAAGCAAAAGGGTAGGTACAATCCACAAATTGTCAAAAACATTCCGAAACTTTTCAATTGTCTGACCAGGCGTAAAGAAGTGAGTTGGTTTAAAAGTTTTTGTTACATCCATAGAATTGAGTTCAATCCAACGGCTAACTCGATATAAAAATCTTCTACATGATATTTTCGTGATGTACGTATCAGCATTGAAAGTAGAAAAATACTCATTCTCAGGAAATTATGGAAATTGCTGTTATTAATTTATTAGATAAGCATATAGTAGGTAGGTATATTAAGGTTGTAAGCAGATTCAAATCCAATGTTTCCAATTAAAATAATATTTTAATTTATATGCTTTTTTACATAACAACACTTTAACAATTTTACAAAAACTCCAAGAATATAACGATTTATAGTATTAACTAAATTTACAGAGTGATTCATAAAGAATAATTATTTTCTGGAATACAGGGAATAAAAATTATAAAAATATGTTTGTCATCGACCGCTTTAATTAATACAAAGTTTCTAAACGGTTGAGCATTTATTTCCTTACAGAAAAAGAAGTTGCTTAGTCAATTGTGATAAAAGCAATAGCTTCCTTATTTCTTTTCACACAGTTGTTTAAAAAGTAACTTTCGAGAGATGGTGGTTTAATATTAGCAATGAATCTTAGAGGGAGTGTAGCTGCTCTGATAACAAATCCTACTCTCACTTACCCGAAGGCTTAGTACCGCGTAACTACCGGATGCATTGCGTACAGTACATTCAACCAACTTACACATCTAAACGATTAATGGAATTCGCAGAAAACGTTTCGTTGTAGTAAAATGCACGGTAAACTGCACTGGACTTCTCCTTAATGTTTTTAATTATTTACTTTGTTTAGAATATTTTTGTTTGTATTATCAGTTAGAGTTAATTTGTATAAAATGAGGAGCAAAAATTCAAATGGAATTTTAAATATTGTTTATTTGGCTAAAAATGAATGTATAAATATAATGGTTAACCTGCTGTAAAATTATTTTGTAAATAACATTATAATACCTAGTGTACGTACTGATTATTTAAATTTATAAACCATCATCATCGTCAGTAAATTCACTATCGCTATCATTACGTAAATCTATAATCCCTGGATTAATTTCATTAATTTTATTTTCTTGGATCCACCACTCTTCTATTAATTTTTACATTCATTTACAGTTTTGGCCCATATTTCTGGAATTCCAGTTTTAAGAGCTTTTTGCCACATTTCCCTACCTGCATCGTCACTGTATCTACTGCATCCAACGTGATTATCATAATACGTTTTACATATACCCCAGATGTGTTCGATGGGATTAAACTGGAAGTGATACGGCGGTAACCATAGTACTTGATGTCCATAACTTAATACAATTTGGTCAACTATATAAACTGTTGGTTTTTCATTACGTTTTTAAATTTCCAGTAACTCTGATTTGAAGGCGTATTAACAACGGGTTAATGACACATATATTTATTTCATACCTAAAATTTAGCAAAGTGTTAAACATTATGGAGAACACCAGTGTAGTTTATCGTGCCTTTTACTGCAACGACAGGTTTTTTGCGAATTCCGTTAATCGTTTAGAGGTGTAAGTTAGTTGAATGTACTGTACATTGTACATTGTACGTTATGTATTTGACAAAAGAGGTAAGTTTAAAGTTACTATAAAATATCTGGAACATATCGACTAAGAGATGGAAAACTCCTACGGAAAACTAGGCAGGTTGGAATGCTCCGATACTCACCATCCAACTTACTTAGGTATATATTGGTAATGTGTACTGGTAAAATTACAACTACCCAGAAGTATCAAACTAAAATGCCTGACGGATCAAAATCGTGACGAACTAGGCAAGCCAGGGATAAACGAGCTGGAATAACAGAGAGATTACATGTTATACCGGATATATATCATGTTGGTAAAACCAACAAGTGTATATGAATAAGTGGTATGGAGGCCAAAGGTGCAGCAAATAAATGCCATCCTTAAACTATGCAAGGTACAAAGAGTTGCATACCTTGGAATCATAGGGTCTATAAAGTGGCACACAAACGACAGCTATGAATGCCCTACTATACCTTATTTGTTTAGCCGTAGTTATAAGGGGAGAGGGGCAATAATGGGATATTATAGACTGCGAGAAAACTGAGTAACGTAACTTTTAGATCAGGACATGGTAACATCATAAATGAAATGTATAGTAAGCAATAAATAGTTCTATGAAAATTGTATATTATTTTAATTTAATAAAATCATATTTTATAGCAAATATATCTCACGGTAAACTAATCGTGGGTCAAGACAAGTTTCATTTTAAATATTTATTCATTTCCGTTAGATAATTTTTTATCTAGAGCTTTAAGTAACTCTAAAGCCTTAAATGAATTTTGTACACGACTTTTATTTTACTATTTAAAATACTATTGAAATTTTATGCATAGAGCGAATATAAACAAGACATCCAAACATGGGAGAAACGGGCCAGTGTGGCCAAAATTTGCCCAGAGGAAACGATAATAAATCTTTTTAAGATTAAGAAGGCCTTTTGCAAGACGGCGACTGTGCGGCAGTCCGTAGCACTCCCTAGGTGGCCGTCACACGTGGAACAACTAACACAACTCACAGCTATCTTGATCAATGTTTGTTCGGCAAATCTTGGACTACTGTTGGAGCTCGCGTAGTATCATCGTAGACTGTGCATTTAAAGCGGTAATGTCTAATATTGCGGTAAAGTCAATATACGTACATTATTATGGTTCTTTTCAAATATAGCGATGTCTTTTTATGTATTTATTATTAACTAGTTCTATTTAACTCAATAAAGGACAGGCGAAAAGAAAGACAAAATGGAAAACATTAGGTTAAAATATTAGTGGGAGAAAATAAGAATAGTGGTCTAAAATTATCTCGATATTTTCGTGGCCTATATTTATTATAATTCATTTATTACTTATTGTTTTTTCTTTAACTATATTAATTAGATCTTTCCTTTTTTCCATTCTTTGGATGATCTCATCATTTATAAAAATTTGAGGTTTCGATTTCCACTCCAGAAATCGTTCCCAAAAAAGATAATTTAAAATTTTGTCAAAAAGAATGTATCACCGCCAAAGTTGTTTACAGGGTTATGTCATTTCAAAAAATTGAAAAATTGAAAATTGACACACTTAACCGCGGTATTATAGACAACAGCCATGCTTTGGCTGAAAGATATGAGGGTGGTTTTTTTGGAACTTCCAATTCTGTTTATTTTAAGTGTTCTGCCTTATTAATATGTGCTATAAACGTTTGTGTGTGAGAGAGTGTTCGTGTCTTGTGTATGTGTTTTGTGTATTGTATGTGTATTGTGTATGATTGTAGAAGAGTGTCTTAGAACGCCTCTACTACTGGTATATTCTTGTTGTTGACTTCAGTATTGACAACGAAAGCCTGCTACATTCTGTTGATGAGTTTGCTACACATTTTTCTTCATTGGAAAACTGGGGACAGAAACTACTGGGGGTGGAGATAGGGCAAGCAAAATAAACTAAATTCTGCGAATGGCACTCAGGATTTGTTTGGAGAGCTGGGTCGTGAATAAGTTGAATAGCAAGGGGATTGGATTGGAGCAACCACAAAAAATGAAACAAAGGGGTATTACATGAATCTCCTGGAACAAATGGACAGACAAAACAACAGGAAGGACCTCTAGCAATTTAAAATGGACCTCGCTTCGAGGTGCCAGATTATAACGATTACAACAACTAGTTTTAACTATTGAAATAATTATTAGAAATACAAAATATATCTTTTTAAATGAAAATCAAAAAAGATGTTATAAACTTTTTTTTAAATAAAAAATGGTTTAGAGAAATAAATCAAACATTTATTGTTGTGTCACCACAAACAGTTACAAAAATACAGATGGCACACAAAAAATACTATATTAATAGTTACAGAGATTTATACCAAAATAATAAAAAAAAACTTACATATGCCCTATCTTTTTACAAAATCCGTTTCTATAAAACTTACAAATGTTACCGGGCTATAACTTTGGCAGAAATAAATTATTAAAATTGAAGAATTATCTTTTTAAATGAAAACATCATAAAGGTTAACCTTTTCTAAAAACAAAAAAAAATAAACAATGTCTCAAATATAATAAGGCTAGCTGTCATATGTTAACA
>NW_027313413.1:0-21817 GCF_040954645.1 Diabrotica undecimpunctata | reverse complement strand
ACGCGCTATCTCAGAGTATTTTGAACATTTATTTCATTATTTAATGTAAATGTACATTCATCGCTAAGCAAAAATGTTTTTTAAACATTGTCTGTCTCTATTAGCCCCCTAAAATTTCATAAAGGATTCCGGTCGCCCCTCAGCATCTTCTTCATAATAAATTTATTTCTTCCCAAAATTTTTAAGTCTGTGGCCAAACGCAACCCGTTATACACACTCTGCACTACGTGTGGCCTAATTTTTACAACAATACTCAAATGTATTATATTTTTGGAAAATTTTGGAATGTGTTTAATTCGTAGAAAAATTTTAACATATTTGTTTTCAATAGAGATTTTAGTCCTTTATAAATAATATCTTATGACTTTTGATCTAAACTGATTAGGGAAGCAGGAATTCAACAGTTTAGAATTTCCCATTGAATTTTCTATGGCTCGTTTGACGATTTACGATCGGGTATACAATTCTTAAGTTTGTATATACGTCTACCTATTTGATGCATCCCAAAATACAACGAAATAGCAATGTTTAACTGGATTTGGGACAAAGAGAACCAAAGAACGTGTTGTGTTTTGATAATTATAGACTGTCCTACAAATTTAAATTACAAATACTTGTCTAGAAGACCTGTTTTTCATATAGTTTATGTTTTCTTACCTATATTTAAAGATCTTAGATGTTTGATATTCGAAAATGAATGATCGTCGATCCTTCCAGAACAATTGTTAAGATTTAGCACCACAAGTTACTAGTGGAGGGGATATTTGAATCCAGATGCAGATCTCTTCCTACCAATCTCACTGTGTTACAATCAATTGCCGTTATGGAGTCACTTCCACTTACTTGACATATTTGTCCATGGACAAAAGCTACCAACAGTCCAGAAAATAATATGTATAATCTAAAATAAAGAAAAAATAGTGATACTGAACATTGTATATTTTATAAAAAAATTGTATTCTAACTCGTGAACGTTGATGAACGGCAAACAATGCCGGAGAAAATTTTCACAATGTCGCCAGAATGGCGAATCAGAGCAAAGATTATCCCTCTGGCCGGCCAATAACAAACGGTTTTATTAACTTCATTGTTATTGGCCCTCCGACGGAAGATTGCTGCGGAGTTGCAAACAAGAAATACATAAATATGCAGCGCATCTTCCGATCGGGATCAAGTCGGTCTACATCTTGACCCCAGCTAGACCTTGTTGGTCGAGTGCCTTTTCAACTATTTTCTGCGTTTATTATTACCTTGAGTGAGCATATTTTCCGTCCAGATCGCCCTTTAGTGTGTGAGTAAACACGAATCCTTGTTGGCTACGACATTATTCAAACCAACAAAAGCTATAGGAACCGGTGTTGTGAACTGTTGGTCCATCTTTCGTCGAGGGGGAAGAAAAGTCCGAACAACGAACCTTATAATCACTTTACGAAAGCCAGCTAACAGCTCGGTGAGAACGGCTTCCTGTCCGGATAGGCATGATCTTCGAAATAGGCATGTCCAGAAAGACAGGTGTCTTATAGCTATTCCAAATCATGTCGAACTGACACAACGTTCCACTAGACCACCGACGGTTAGGAGTAAATAAAAGCCCAAGTGGACTTAGAATATTCCTCTCTCGTGGCCGAGCTGAAAGTATCACTTCGTAGCTAAAAACTTTAAAGTCAAAGTCTCTACGTGAATTAAGATTATTTTCACGGGAGGAAACGGTATGGAGTGAAGGGCTAGCGAAGAGTCAACACTTTGCCGGTGTTCCTATACACCTCGTGGAGTGTGTACTTGATCACAAGTTGAAGCGTGAAGGGCCGGCATCTCTGTTAGATCTAAGGCATCCACCGTGCTCATAATACTGAACAAATTATACATGTAAGACCAAATATTATTCACGTAACAAAATTTGAAATGCCTAAAGGATTCTGCATTGCCGGTGGCCCCTTATTGACTATAGAGTCTCCGGTGAGCTTACTCGCCGAGTGTGGAAACAAGTGCATATAAATTCCACGAGGAAGAGGATGGAGGCGAAAAACCATCGCTTCACCTCCCGAGCGGCAGTCGAGATGTATCAAGAATCTCCGAATACCTCGGAGGATGATCCGACCGTACGGCAACAATTGAATAATAATCCAGTAGCTCGGGCAAAAAAATAGGTCCTTACCTCCGTAATCTGTCAGAACTGCTTTGAATTCAGCTGAAAAATATGAATTTAAGCTTGTCTTACCCTCATTTGCAAAATTTATATGTGAGCAAAGTGTGCTTTTTGTTTTTAAGGGGTTAAAACTACCCCTACGTGGAAAAAATAGAAAGCGTTTTATGCATTAAAATCTGATTATTTCAATTAACTAAATAAAACATATTCAATGATAATTTGTAGTTTAGTACAAATTTTCAACCCTTATAAACCACCGCTTATAAATAATTTTTTACGATGTAAAATACTTAACATATTATATGAATTAAAAACAATAGCAACTCATTGGTTTGATTAGCATGATGTTTCATTAGTTTCAAGTTTTTAACCCCTAGAAAGCATCCCTTTATGCAAAAATACTTGTTTGAAATTTTAATTTTCCATTAAGATATTTAAAAAATTCATTCCTCACTTATGAAACGAGGAAGTTTTTACGCTACAAATTGGTTTTTCTTCAAACTAACCAACAAAATAAACTAACAACTTTATTAGATGAACAACAAAGATTCAGATCTGAAAGATCCTGCATAAACGCCTTAATTGTCTTTAAGACAAATCAGAGAAAAGGCTATCGAGTACAATAAACCAGCATATCTATATTTTATAGACCTGACAAAGGCTTTACGATCGCATCAAAGTCATAGTCGTCTTACACCTACTGTATAAAGAAACATGCCAATCAATATTATATAAACTATCGAAAACATCTACTTCCATAATCGAATACAGGCAAAGATAAATGGAAAACTAACACAGTGTATACCAGTACAAAGCGGGGTCAGACAGGGTGACTCGTTAAGCCCACTTCTCTTTAATATAATAAAGGATGAAATAATACAAGTAGTACGTAAAGGTCATGGTTACAGAATGGGAAAAAAAGAAATCCAAATATTATGTTATGCAGACGATACCGCATTAATCGCCGAGACAGAAGACGAGCTACAAAGATTAACAGACATCTTCAATACAATAGTCAAGAAATAAATAATAAAAAAATAATAAAGCAGGAAGCAAGGTATAGATATCTGGAAATAGATATAACTAGTCACTCAGATGTCGAAGAAGAAATAAGATAACAAAGCTTAAAAGCAAGTAAAGCGACGAGATCTCTTAATGATACAATCTGGAAGAACAAACACCTAAAGCAATCACCAAAAACAAGAATCTATAAAGGAGCAATTGAATACCCCCAAAATGATAACTCGGTAAAAACCAAAAAGGTAATTTTACAGGAGACAATAGAAACGATTTTACCGAATCTGTTTATGTATTTTATTCCATTACATTGTTCAGTACTGATGCCATAATTGATGAAGACCTGGACAAAGAAGTGCATTTTAATGCAAAGCATTTAAATAACAATGTGTAGGTAAAATTAAAACCAGTTTCGTTAAAATCGTTTTTATCGTCTTCTGTAAAATTACCTCTTTGGTTTTTACCGAGTTATGATTTTGGGGTATTTAAATTAGATATTAACATACACGGCGGAGACAAGACCTTTCACACCTAAAACGGGACGACGTACCTAGAAACAACAGAGATGAAAATACTTCAACGAATATCAGGGGAAAACTCTGTAGGATAGGGAGAGAAGCGAAAACATAAGAAGAGCATGCAGTATAGAAGACATAAATGGATGGGTGACAAAACGAATAGGAATGGAACGAACACATTAGTAGAATGGCAGAGGATATGATAGTACGAATAGCACGAGATAAATCACCAAATGGACGAAGAAGTATTGGCAGACCAAGAAAAAAAGGTGCGATAATTTAAACCATTTAGGAGGCTAATATTGAAGAAGAAACAGGCTTTAAAGCCTACATACAAGAAGGAAGAAGAAGATGGAGTTTTTCTTCAATAAGTTAGTTAATTTTCTAGGTTTGATATATGTATGTATGTATGTATGTATACAGCCACTCGAAAAGGGGGTGTTTCACTTCAAGACATACATTTTAATCGGTAATATCACCATTGTTTTTACCGTTACAGAAGTATATAAATAACGAAAATATTTATTGAAAAAAAAACTACATTTTTGTACTCGTATTACCTATTTTTTATGTATATATTACAGGTTTTAAGTTATTTTTAAAAAAGTAACAATTTTTTTAGAAGGTTTCAAAATAGACAATACAATTTAATATAAATTTTTCAAAAATAATATATTTTAAGCTAGTCAAATTCCTCAATCTAATGAAAAACACTAAAGTAAAATGTAATGTAAAAGAAAAACGATTAATTTTGATTCTGGTGGATATTAAGTTAATTATTCTGCCCTTTTTTTCTTAAAATATTATTGAGATATGACTTACGAGTCAGAGAGAAAATATTAGAAGACAGAAAAAATCATTATTACTATCAAGTAATAGCAATAACAGAGCTCTGTGCATAAATGTTACCCAAGCCACATACAAATCGATATTATTATAATTATGAATAATACTTACATCGATACATTGCAGTTCATTTTGAAGTTTAACCTCTTGTTCTCAGTATTTGTATTAAACCACTAACCCTCCAGCATCAGTAAACTAAAACACTACAAATACAATCTTTGCACGCCGTTTTTTCTTTATTTATATATTTCTCCGAATATATGTAGTACTTTAGTCAAGTAACATTACTAAGTAGTGGATTATCAAAGCAGAGATCATTATTCTGCATGGAGGTCATGTCAATTTATATCTTAACTCGTCATTTCTAAATTAAATAAACAATTTCTCAATTAAATCAATTATATTTAAACACGTTAATATTAAAAATGTAAGAAAAACTTAACTTTATAACTGATTAAGTTCATTCTGGGTATTTTAAAGATTGCGAGAATGACTAATTGGCAGTTTAAAGAAAAGCGTAGGTTTCTGTGTTTTATTAGGCTTGATGGAGGGTCTTCTGGGGTTAAAGTAAAGTTGTTATTGCGTGAAAAAGCAAATTGCTTCACAAAGAAGTCCTAAAAAGTACTACTTTCAAATCGTCCAGAAGTTTAAAAATGTCAAAAACGGTATACATCAGTAATACCAAAATAAAACATACAGTTTTTATTTTGCTAAATCATACATACAGTTTTGGCTGACTATGCTAAATCCTCTTTCGGCTAAATACGATGAAGGAAAGGCAATGAAAAACTTCTTTGATGCAGCCCATAAAGCTGGATATAATACTGAAATTTGACATTTCAGCCAAAATTCTTGATATCCATTTTTAAATTTCACTTTTAACTCTTCATTTGTTGACAATTCTATCAATTCCTCCTGTAGTGATAATTCTGCTGTTTCTAAACTTAAGAACGATTCTAGCACCCAATCTGGAATAATCAGACCAAGGATATCCTGAAATCTATTCCTAAAATCTTCTTGAAGTGCTTCCAAGTGCTGGCAATATACCAGAATGTCTTCATCATTTGTCTCCACAGAGGAAAGATTTTGAAACTGATGAAATTGTCTCCGACCCAAATTTTGCCTATACAAATTAAGTTTGACACGAACGAGGAAATAGTTCCTTTGCTTTGATCAAATTCAAATTATCACCTTGTAGCTGTAGGTTTGTTTCATTAAATTTATCGTATAAATCAGTTTAAATAAGCAATATCGCTCTTAAATTTTAATAAACTGTCTGTCAAAGAATCATCTTTGCTTTCAAAAAACTATAAAACTGAGTCAAAGAGATCATAAAATCTTTTTAAACAGTACCCTTCGAAAGCCATCGAACTTCTGTGTGCAACAATAAACGATTAAAATTCTCGTCGTTTTCATCACACAGTTTTCTAAACAATCTATAATTGAGAGCCACCTGCTTCTGATCTTGTTAACTGCAGTAATTACATATTGTAGTAAACAATGAAGGCGATCACTACGATTTTTTGCAACTAAATGCTGTCTGTGAATTACACAATGCACGGCGAGTATATTTGGTACCGCTTTTTTCAAATATGCTATCAGTCCTCGGTGTCGTCCAACCATTGCCGGAGCACCATCTGTAGCAACAGTTATGACATTTTCCAGAGGTATACTTTATCTGTAAAATAGTGTTCCAGAACATCAAATATCGATTTGCCTTTAGTATCTGTTTCCAGTGTTCTTACAATAACAGTTCTTGACAGATTTTTTTCACTTTTTATGAAGCGAACGTACGCAAGAAGTAAAGACTCATTGTTTGGCAGAGTTGATTCATCAAGCTGTAAAGAAAACTCAGTAGCCTTTAAATAATAAGTTAGAGAACGCTCCACATCCTCAGACATTTCGTCAATTCGTCTCTGTACCGTATTATTGCTTAATGGAATTTTTTTGTACAGTCTACTTCCCACAGGTTGTGACATAAGGATTCTTCTAGGAGGGTTGTTCTGCTGTGATCTTGCCAGATGTCCTGCCCATCTTAGTCTTCCTATTTTTATAAAGGATACTACGTCTTTACCACCAAATATATGTTTATATCTGTGATATATCTCGTAGTTGTACCTCCTTCTCACTCTGAGATAGCGCGTGATGCCAGAATATTACTATTATAAACAAAAAACTTTTCTTTAAATATAAATAAATGTTTATTTACCAAATTTAACAATATTATAACTTAACAAGTTTTTAAATCGGTAGTACCTATATAGGTTAATTTCATCTGTATATTATCTTTTTTAAACTGCTCCTCGAGAACTTTTATTTCAGGACATTCAACATCATTGCTCATAAAACGTAGAGTGTCCAATTTTGGACACATCTCCAACAGTTTCTTAAAATTGACACTCTTTAATGTCCTTACTGGAATTCCTAAAGCATTTAGATTTTTTTGGTCTTTCAATAAGTTTATATCAAAGCTTTTTAAATTTGTCAACGTGACATAAAATTCTTCTAGATTCTGTAGAGGTTCCAGAGTTCCAGGTGCTAGAGATTCTATGGAGTTTCCATCTAGGTTTAAGATTTTTATTTCTAAAATAACAAAAAAAGTATTAAATATATTTTTATAAAAGTATTAAAATTGTTTAGTTAAAAGTTCGTAACAATCTAAAAAGAATATTAAGTGATTGGAATTGATTTCTCACACATTTATTGATTTTTCAGTTTTCTATTTTCTTTAGATATACCCATCCTCTTTGTTGTATTTTCTTCTCTAGTTGTTAAATAGGCATTTCTGAAATCATCCAGCTGTTTTCTTTGATATTCTATCAACAGTATTAATCCATTTAGATCACTTTATAACTCTTTTCTAAATCATTCTATCGTTTTGTTGCTATCAGTGGTTCTATCTCTTATTGTCAATGATTATTTATTAAGTTCCTTCTTCATAATATTCATTACTTTTATCCCTTTGTTGTATCGTTTTTTTTTAATAACAGTTCCTTTTAGGTTTCTGTCCATATCTATTTGTATATGTAGATATTGGGTCATATTAGTATCTATCCCATTCTCAGGAATATCGTGCCTAAGCACCTCCCACCAGGTTTTCTTTGGTATTTTTCTACGGAGCTCGGTAATTCTTCGTATCGGGTGCACTTTAATTCTCTAATGGTATAAGACATATAAAAATCAGGTATATAAGGCATATTTGTTTGCTAGGATTATTCTTCGCTTGTTTTTTTTTTCCTAATAATCCTAGCAAACAAATGCTATTTTGGACTGAGTAGACATATGAGAAGCAGCAACTTAAGCCAAAAAACAAACATAACCATATACAAAACCCTTATACAACCAGTGTTGACATATGGGTCGGAGACATGGACCATTTTCAAGGCAGATGAAAATCTCCTGCTTATATTTGAACGAAGGATCCTGAGAAGAATATTTGGTGGCATCTGTGAAAATGGTGTTTGGAGAAGGAGGTACAACTACGAGATATATCACAGATATAAACATATATTTGGTGGTAAAGACGTAGTATCCTTTATAAAAATAGGAAGACTAAGATGGGCAGGACATCTGCAAGATCACAACAGAACAACCCTCCTAGAAGAATCCTTATGTCACAACCTGTGGGAAGTAGAAGTAGGGGTAGACCAAAACTCAGATGGAGGGATGGTGTAGATGAGGATGGTAGACAAATAGGCGCAGCAAACTGGCAACAGTTGGCAATGGATAGAACTGACTGGTGTAATAGACTTGAGAAGGTCAAGGCTCTTTTATAGGGCTGTAGCACCAATGATGATGATGATGATATAAGGCATATAAAAGAGTTAACCTACCCTGCATTTAATTTATTTTATAACATTAAACAGTACCTGGAGTCTCCTTAAAAGAATCTTCTGGAACAGTTTCTATTCCAGCAAACTCCATACTTAGTTCTTTAAGATTCTTTAAACCTTTTAGGAAATGTTTCGAAAAAGTTATACTTTGCTTAAATATTGTTAGAACCTCAAGATTTTCCAGTCCATCAAAGGCACCATCTTGGATTTCAACTTCATTATCATCGATCGCCATTCGTTTTATGCTCTTTAAATTTTTAAAAGTTTCTTTTGTTATAGTTGGTTGGACTGTGCGAATCATCTCTAAGTAGTAAATTTTTGGAAGCTCCGGAAAAACGGCTTCAGTCAAATTGCAACCAACTAAAAAAAGAGATTAACTATATTATCAAAAATGTACAAAGACTAAATAAGAGCTGGAAACTTAAAAATATATGTTAGCAACTAGATACTAGAAAGAAATATAATGTTGAATGACATTTCTAAAACAAAAATCATTCCAGAGATACACTAAGGGATTCATAATATATATTCCTACGAGTATTCTAATCAAACCCAGTTTTTAACCGTTGAAGACGATGAATCGGATTTTTAGTGTTAAAACTAATTTTTTTATGGTTTATAAAATAACTTATAAGGAGTTATATATTATAAAAGGAATTTCGCTAAATCCGTGTTGTGCGACGTAGCTATCTCGTAAAATATAAACATGATCAAAGAAGCTCAAAAACGATGATGTTGTCTGTACCAAAACAAAAAACTGTGACTTACATAACAAAATGTGTGTAACTTCTTTTAAGTTGGAAAATGAGGTCTCCACAATCTTTCCTTCAACTTCTACGAGATATAGAAATATTTTCTCAGCTGTTACGTCTTCAGCTAGAGGTATTTCCCCTCCGTCCAGTTGCATTTGCTGTGGATAGCAGTAAATATGAACATCAGAGTCCTCATGTCTACGAACTATACAGTTCTTGTCATCTTCGGCTTTAGTACTCATGAGAAAAGTTACGAATAATAAACCCAATAACCTAAAACAGGTATTTAATCAAATGTTATAGTATGTAAATTAAAAAATATATTCATGAAGCGGCAAATGAAGCACTGGGAAAAGTTGAAAATCGGAAAAAAGGAAAACCTAAATGGTTGTCAACGGAACTAGAAGAGAAAGTTCTCAAGAAAAATCAAGCATATCACATATGGCTTCAATCCAAAGATCCTCAAGACAGAGAAATATACGCTAAATGGAATAGAGAAGTTAAAAAAGACGTGGATAAGGCGAAAAATATAAACTGGGAGGCTAAGTGTGATGAACTGGACAGATTTATGGGTGGAACAAAAGTGGCGCAAGCTTGGAAAACATTAAAGCAGTTTAGGAAAAATGAGAAAAATGAAGAAAACATTTCTCTCATAAAGTTAAATGAATGGGAAGAATATTATACGAAACTGCTGAAAGAGGATAGACTAGAGTACAGATGGGAAAAGATAAGGGAATTAATAGACAACAGAGACGAAAGACAGGAAATCCCTTTAATAACATTATCTGAATTAACGGAAACCTTAAAAGAGGTTAAAAACGGAAAAGCCGCAGGGCCTGGAGACATTCCCATAGAGCTGGTTAAATATGGGCCGACTGCACTTTTAGAATTAATAGTAGACCTTTTCAATAAATGTATGTGTGGAGACCAGGAAATTCCTAAAGATTGGAATAAATCTTATATAAGCTCCATATATAAGAGAGGGAATAAAAGAGACTGTTCCAATTATAGAGGTATTAGTGTGACGAGCTCTGTGGGCCGGTTGTACGGCAGAATATTAAAGAAGAGGGTTGAAAGACAGATACAAGATATTGAAGAACAAAGCTGCTTTCGTACCGGGAGATCCTGCCTTGATAATATATTTATCCTACGACAAATAATTGAAAAGCGTGTCGAAAGAAGTAGAGAGACCCATTTGGTATTTATAGACCTTGAGAAAGCATATGATAGTGTCCCGTTAAAGAAAATGTTTTGAGGTCCTCGAAAGGTCCGGATTGGATTCGACGTATATCCGAGCGATATATAAATTGTACGAAAATGCAGTTAGTTGTGTAAAAATTGGAACCAGAATCTCAAATGAATTTAAAGTCACTAAAGGCCTAAAGCAAGGATGCTGTTTGTCACCGACACTCTTTAAAATATACGTCCAAGAAGCATTGAGGAATTGGAGAAATAAATGTAGATTTATGGGCATCGAAGTGGGACAAGAAACTCTGTATACATTGTTGTTTGCAGATGATCAGGTGGTGGTTGCAACCGATGAAGAAGATATAAATTATATGAATCGAAAATTATTTGAGAAATATGCCAAATGGGGGCTTACTGTAAACATAAGCAAAACAGAATATTTAAAAATTGGAGGAAATACCACAGATCTGAGGCTTGAAAACGCAGTCATAAAAGACTGCAACCAGTATAAATATCTAGGAAGCATCATATCAGCAGATGGCAGAGTTAAGATAGATGTACAAAACCGAATAACCCAAGGGAAAAAATGCATCCGAATACTGAATCCATTACTGTGGTCTAATAAAATAAAGATGCATACCAAACTTCGCGTATACAGAGCAATTGTAGAACCAATTACCACATATGGTGCCGAATGTTGGACGATGACAAAGAATGAACGAGATAAAGTAGACGTTGTGGAAATGGATTATCTTAGAAGGTCATGTCGAGTATCGAGAATGGAAAGAATCAGGAATGAGGAAATACGAAACCGTACAAGAATTAGAGAGACTCTTTCAGATAGAATACAAGGAAGGCAATTACAATGGTATGGTCACGTGATGAGAATGGAGGAGGAGCGGTGGCCAAAGAAAGCCTTAATGTATGTTCCGCCAGAAAGAAGGAAAAGGGGAAGACCAACAAATTCCTGAAGAAGAGAAATTACAAAAACAATGCAATCTAGAGGCTTAGAAGAGGGAGATTGGAGAGATAGGAAAAGATGGAGGCTGAAATGCGGGAAGCGGCAATCGCCGTAGGACCCCCGTTTTATGATGATGATAGTATGTAACATAACTTAAGTAGAGAATAAAAGCACAAAATAAGACAATAATGAATAAAAAAACTACAATTTTACCTGAGTGAAACAAATTCTGAAAAATGTGTGGATTTTAAGTAGAACACAAGCTGAAAATTGATTTGTTTTTTTTTTATAAACACCTACTATCTTAACTTAATTATGCCTTAGAGAATACAAAGTAGTTAACATTAATAGGAAAAAAACAAAAATATTCATTAAAAATGGTTAACTTACATTGTGTAGCCGGTTTGGTAAATTTTTACGTAGATGTAAAAACACAGTCCGAGGTCACCAAACTATTATGGTCATAATTTGAAGTTCCTCTATTTATACACACGCTTGTGTAAATATATTTGTTGATAAATTAGACAAAAATTTAATTTATTCTATTTTTTATATTGGATTTATTTATTACGAAACTTGATCAGTAGAATTATGCAAATGTGCTGAAAGAAGATGACAAACATCTTTTTTCACTTAAATAGATAGCTGCAGAAGAGTTTGCTGTGAAACTCTGAGGACCTCATCACCTATTTTATATATAAATAACTAAAAAGCACCTGATAGAAAAAAAAACTAGAAACAAATTAATAAAAAAAAACGACTATGTATAAGAGATCAATACTACTTAGTAATAGATTTAGGATAAGATTGTATAAGAAACAATGACTAATGAAAAATGAGTAAAAATTGTAAGATTGGCGAATGGATTTAGTGTCCGCAGTCATATAAACCCAAACAAACAAACAAACAACACTTAAATAGAACAAACATTTTAGGAAACATTAGATATTGTACTAAGATTGTAACCTAGTAAACCTTTTTTGGATGGTGCTAGAAAGGTCACCAATGGAGACACTGCGAACGGCAGCTAGTTGGTTGGTGGAGAGCGAGTCGGGAGTTCGAAACTAGCTTTTAAAACAGGGAATGGATCTAACAGAAGAAATAATAAAGATAAGACAAGATAAGATAGATTAGAAAAGACAGAGAAATAGATAACAAGACGGATTGGTAAAATTACCAAAGATTAGAGAAGATAAGAAAAAGGGCGCCACTTAAATTTTTGGGGTTACAAAGGGAAAATTAAGAAATCATGAATGTGTTGCTTGTGGGAGTCCATTTTAAAAGATGTAAAAGAGAAATTTCTTTTTTACCTCTTTTGGAAAATTAAGAATTCTTAGAAACGGAAAGAGATAAGGAGATATAATTAGGTACTGAGAGCAAATACAAGAAAAGATATTAACAGTTAATTATTAAATAAATGTGGTCAACACACTACATAAACAAATATTAATAATATGTTCGATGGATTTTTTCCACCTACTTACCTACAAACATATAGATACAGCCTGATCTTTCTCCTGGTCGAAGATATCGTGATAGTTAAATATTTGTATTAGCCAATATTTGTCACCTCGGAGGAACAAATAAGAGTCTAACCACCTTCTGATATCCCCGGGTGCTCTGTAGAGGGCTTCGAATATACTGTCGAGAGCTCCTCTACTTAAGTCCATTTTCGGGTTATGGACTTGGAAAATATTTATCTTCGGTGTCTTGCCTTGAAAAGGGCAAGATATTTCTTACATGATAATTTCTTCGTCGAAATAAAAACACCAAGTTAAGTTGAAACAATTCTCAGCCACAGAGTATGGAAAATAAATGCAGGAAGCAGAGCCCCGAGAGCAATAAGCTCTCGGAGAGCCCGTGAGGGACTGACCTGGCTGACCTGAAAATCGCCAATATTTACATGCGCTGTTCGAGCGATAAATAGGAATTTCCAGGTCAAGAGCCAATGGGAAAATTCGAGGCGGGGCGATGCGCATCGAAATGAGTACTAGTCCACAGACTATCGCATTCTACACCTAACTGAATCACCAGACGGGTGAATTCCAAAAACAAGAAATATAAATAAATCTACCGTTAGCTGTACAAAATGCGAAATCTTTCAATATAATAGACATAGACACATGCACATATCAATAAAATATAACATTAAGGAGAACTTGATGTTTTAAAAAAATTCCAAAAGAGTAGATCATACAAATATCTCTCCTTAATATTTTAGGCTTATCTCGAGATACCTGGACCTATCTCGATAAAAATTAAAATAAGGACCAAACCGCACTTGGTTCACAAGAAGCCACAGTTTTTATTTAAATAATGAATGTTTGTAATTAATATTTGTTAATGAAAAGATATGAAAGTTCTGAAAAGTTCTATTGATGAAATAGTTGTTTCTTAGAGGGATTGAAAAATTTGACGACGAAGAAGGTTGCTCTCAAATTTCTAACAAAGCAGCCATAGAGTAATCTGACTGTTTCGGTACTTCTTTTAAGGAATAAAAAAGGTGAAAGATATAATAAGAATTAGGTCTATAAAGAAACAAAATTCTAAAGTACGGTTACCTTCTCATAAAAGACTATATCGGCACCTGTCATACGGCGCAAAAGGGAGATTTTTGGATACAGCCATTGCCGTAGCTGCTGTAATTGCAAAGGGTTTTTAAAATTATTCTTAAAATAATATATAATAATTAGTTACTAATCTAATTATAAAAAAAATTTTACAAGATGGTCTACTGTTTTCAGCGTTAACCTAAAAGTCGGATGCCTTTTTTGTAGAACGATCAAAATACTTCCCAGTTTCAGCAATAGCCTACTCATTTGATCCAAATATATTTCCCTGAAGCATTTTGTTAAGGTCTGCACACAACCAGTAGTAGCTAGGGATCCGATCTTAAGAGTACATTGGATGTTAAAGTAATTCATCCATTTTTATTATCTTGCAGCTGATTCTGGTAACTTTGGACGGCTTTCACCTGGCATTTACTCCGTTTACCATTGATAGGACTTTGTAGAGTAGTGTAGAGTATTTATTTAACTACATAACAAATACAAATATTTATGTAGCAAGTCAAACAAAATACATAGTAATTAAAAAAAGCAATATAAAACGTAACTTAAATATATATAAACAAGAACACACATTAAACAGAAAAAAATTTATGGCAAAGTTACGGTAAGAAGTTCAGTGGATGTTCTGCAATGAGTCATATATTCTTCTGAGCAGTAAAAACAATGTTTTAGAAGATATTTTTATAACTTTATCAAAACTATTACAGCTTATCTGTTTATTATTTTTTGGTAAAATATTGTGATAGTTATAATTAAGGCAATTTTTTTCTGAATGACTTAATCTACAGCGATTTGTTCGTAGGTAGTGACAGTTTCGCATATTGTGAACGTGGTCATCAGACTGCTTTATTAAATAGTCACATTTTCTGTGAATTTCAGTTAGAACTTGAAATATCAACAGAGAAGGTAGCGAAGTGCATTTGTTAAACTGCCCCATTTGATTACACAATCACAAGTTGTGAGATATGAGCCCACCAGTTCAGTCGATTATCTATGGTTGTTCTCAATCATTTAACAGTCTCTTTGTTATCTGGATCATTGTGTAAATTACTTTCAGATATAACCAAATTTTGCATTTTATCAGAGTTAAATTTTAGTTTGTTTGCAGCAAACCATGAGCTAAATTTAGTAGAAAACTTCCTCATGAGACATTTTTAAATTATCATTATTTTTTCCTGATAAAACGTATGTCGTATCATCTGCGAATTGTATAGATTTGTACGGAGATATGAATTTAGGCAAATCGTTGACATAAATAATAAACAAAAGAGGTCCTAAGACCGAACCTTGTGGGACTTCATGTTTTACGGATAGAAAATCGGAGAGATGACCTAAAGACACTACCGCCTAGTGTCTGCCATATAGATAAGAAGTTATAAGCTTAAGAGGGATACCTCTGATTCCAGAGTAATTTAATTTGTGGAGCAAAATGGCATGTGAAACGCAATCAAAAGACTTCGACAAGTCGCAAAAGAAATTGCTATGCGATTACCGCGTTCAAATCCCTTAACCCTTATGGCAGGTAGCGAAGAGATCCAGAGAGTCGACAGATTCACTTACCTCGGAACTACCCTCAACGTACAATGGGACTACGCTCAAGAGATTAGATCCAGAATTGAAATGGCACGGTCTACATTTATTAAGTTGAGATCCTTGCTGTGCTGCAGTGATCTCAGTTTGGGAACCAAGATGCGAATAGTGAGGTGCTACGTTCTTCCAGTGTTACTGTATGGAGTTGAAGCCTGGACACTGACGCAAGCCACTGAAAAACGAATCGAAGCCTTCGAGATGTGGATATACAGAAGGATACTAAAAATATCTTATGTGGACCATGTCACCAACGTTGAGGTCCTACAGCGCATGACAAAAGAAAAAGAAGTGCTTAATTTAATTAAACAACGCAAGCTTGAGTACCTCGGCCACGTGATGCGGAACGAAGAAAAATATCGAATTCTTCAACTTGTTATGCAGGGTAAAGTATTTGGCAGAAGAGGACCGGGACGCCGTCGTATCTCGTGGTTGAAAAATCTCCGACAATGGTTTGGGATGACCTCAGCGGAGTTGTTTCGCAGAGCAGTCAACAAAACCATGATAGCCTTGATGATCGCCAACATCCGGATCGGATAAGGCACTGAAGAAGAAGAAATCCCTTAAAGATTTCAGTCACAACATTAAATACCGCGTTCGTAGTAGAATCAGCACTTCTGAATTCATATTGTGAATTGCTAAAGTAATTACTTGACTTAAAATAAGAATAAAATTGTTATTTGATAACTTTTTACTTTCACATTACTTTTCACGTTTGATCACTTTCTCAAAAGTAGAAACAATGCTTATGGGTCTGTAATTGTCAGTTTTTGAGGAATCACCTTTTTTGTAGATTGGTAGTACTTTTGAGTATTTCAGTACTTCTGGAAATACTCCAGTTGATAGAATTACATTAATAAGATGAGTGAAAGGTGTTAAAACTATTTGGTGAGTTTCTTCTAAAATTTTTCTATTAATTTCGTGAACGTCCCTAAAATTAGAATTACTAAGACACTTTATTATTTGAGAGACCTCTTCTTCCAGAACGGGACGAAAAAAAAAAGGACTTGCTCGGAGAAGGATCATTTCTATAATTGAAGAGGACATCGACATTAATAGTGGGAAAATATGTAATTAAATTCTCTCCAATTGTATAAAAAAAAATTATTTATTTCGTCTAGAGGTAGATCAGGTTGTACCGAACTGGATTTTGTGTTGTTTCTTTCGAAATTTACTATTTCCCAGCAGTCTCTAGGTTTATTATTGGAATTAATAATAAAATTACAGTAGGCTGACTTTTTAGCAATTTTTAATTGCCGATTATATTCAAATTTTTGTTGTTTACATACTTTGAACAAATCGGGATCCTTTGTGGCACATGTAATGTCTTTAAGTGTTTAAGAGAAAGATTAGATTGGTTTTAATTTAAATCGGAATCTAGCTGCAAGGTGGTAAACATCAGCATATGGGTTAAGCGTACACACAAAAACTCAAGTTATTGTATGATTCTTTATTTATGCTTTCCAAATAATACATTAGCAAGACATGTGATCTGAACTGTCAATATAAATAGCGATATTAACTCTTAATCTAGAAATTTCTTCTCGGATTTTTTTAATTTTACTACAATCTTCTTGGTCTTTTACATAAAATCTGAAGATATGAAAATATGGACAATTGTACAATAATTTTACTAGATTGAACTGATCCAGAGTACTAGCAGGAATACTTAGCAGTCGCAAATTCTGTAGTTCGTTTGTAAGACTTGCCTCAAAAGTTTTAAGCTTTGAGGAAGTTACTTCAAAAGTTTCCAGCTTCTCCAAGGGGTCCAATGCTCCTCTTTTAATTGTTGTAAGATGATTGTCGTGTATTGCTAAAGATATCAAATCTAAAATTAAAAAACACTTAGAAATAACTGATGCTACGATAGCCTTGCTACGCCGCTGATAGAACATACTTGATCGACGTTCGAGTTGCAAGTGCGGTGCTCTAACGGCATCGAGAAAATTCTATTGAAATCCAGAGCATTAAAGAGAAAAATATAAATTAGGGAAATACACTAGGCACTAAATACAGATTACTAAAAATAATCCTTCAAGGCAAAGTATTCGGAAAGCGAGGAATTGGGAGAAGAAGAATATCATGCTTAAAAAACCTGTGGAAATGGTTCTACACAATAACAACAGATCTATTTAAAGCATTAGGTAATAAAGTAATTATAGCCAGAATGATCGCCAATATTTGAAACGAATAGGCACCAAAAGGAGAAGAAGAAGTCAGTCGATAAAATAAATTTGTACGGTTAAGTAAATAAATGTTATAAATTAATTGTGTTTTTAGCGTTGATGTTAAAAAACTGTAATTAAATTAAAATAAATATTACCCTATAATAAAAAGATATGTATATTATCACTTTAATTGCCAGAACATACTTCAAAGGTTACAGATTACTGTATAGCTTCTTTGGTATTGCTTTTCACGATAAAAAATTATTTTAAGTTTTGCTTTAATCTTCGATCCTTATCTTCGTCCCTTCTATACTAGTTATATTTCTTATGATTTTATCATATTTGTTTGTTCATGGTGTAACTTTCTCTTTCCTATTCGGATGATAGGGGCTGGAACTAAAAACGGGAGGATGTCACCTGCGAACGGCATTCTGCTTTTGCAGTGGGCCTGACCGTAGATAACAGTCCCATCAAGATGGTAACGAAAATTTCCAGAAAAATTAAAAAAATTGATACAGTAGGAGTATTTATTATCACTAAATCATTTAAAAACTATTTAAATTTACCTGGAGTATGTTTAAAAACGCCACTACCAATCTCTTCTACAGATCCTTCATAGATATTCAAACTTCTAAGTTTCTTCAAATCCCTTAGTAACCTTTCATTTAGCGAAATATTTTGTTTATATATTGATAACGACTCTAAGCGATCCAAGCCGTCTAAACTGTTGTCTGCTATTTCAAAATTATTGCCTTTGAGTGAAAGACTCTGCAACTGTTTTATATTCTTGAAAGTGTCGTTGAGACCAGGCAGCTCTGAGGTAGCTATTTCTATATTAGTTAACTTCGGCAAATTAGGCAAACTAAACTCCTCTAGATTCGTTCGTTCTAAAAAATCAAAAAACTGTAATAAATTGTAAACACTACAATTACAAATAATATAAAAAAACAATTTAAGTCAATTACATTTTCTTAAAGTACCAATGGAAAACGGTTTAATAGTGTAATAAATATAAACAAAATAATAACTATGGAAAACAAAAAGTCCAATTATATATAGCTACTTTTAAATACAACGGCGAGAATTTCTTGGAACAGATGCTTAACCTAACGAAGAAGTTGCGTTCCAAAAGATACTTATGATTTACAAATTATACAAAAAATATAACGGATCTGTATAAAAAGAAACCACAGGTCTTATTTGGTGGTCAGGTTTGTGTAGGGTCGGTGGATTTGGTGGTACTGGAAACCGGTCTGGAACTTACATTCGTGACTAGAGGTATGGTACATACATCGATGTTACCATAGTCCAGTCGGGTTAGACGAAAAAAAAGTCGCCTTGAATGACGAGTTGCCCCAAATTTTACTATTCTAACCTTTAGTGTAAATTTAAAATCGCGACTGAATCCACTCGTTGCGATAGCCGCCATGTTGAATTTGAAAATGAAAAAGGTCAAACTATTTTTGACCAAAGCTGAGTAGATCGAAGCCATCATTTTAAAGGCTAAACGGAAAAGACAAAGGATGGAACTTCAATGTGCAGGGGTATAGCTAACATCAAAGAAATGTGTCAAATATCTGGGAGTGACGCTACATCAATATGGCGGATGGGGAAGAATATGCGGGTGGTAGCCCAGAAGGCAGCGAAGAATGCGGTTGCGATGGGGAGGGTGATGCCCGACATTGGGGGACCCAAATCAGGAAGGAGGAAGGTCTTACCCGCTGTTGTTCAGTGCAATCACGGGTTGTGGTCCTCTGCATGTGTTAGCAACAGAAAGGAAACATATTTATGAGAGAAGGGAGCATTCGACAACAGCCATACAAAAATAAGAAAGAGAAAGATCAATGAAAAGATGACAAGAAGAGTGGAACAATACGGAAGATGTTGCCCACTGGACAAGGATGCTGATTCCGAGCCTAAGGGACTAAGTGGACCGTGATTACAGGCGCCTGGATTACTCCTGACGCAAATGCTCATACAACATGAGTTTTTGAGGGCGAATCTTCATAGGTTCAGAAAGACAGATACAGAAAAATGCCTATACTGTGAACTGTTACTCACACAATGCTGAAGTGTAGTAGATGGGCAGTGGAGAGAAACAGAATATATAAAGAAATAGGTATGAACCCTGTGACTGTAAGGGAGATAGTGAAGATGACGGGAAGTAAGGAGGGATGGAATAGTGTACACAATTACATCTGAGCAGTCATTAAAAAGAACTTAAGAAGAAAACACCAGCTGGACCAACGACAGAGATAAGATCTAGATAAGACAAGGGAGTGCTCCGAAAGTGTCTTGAGCCTTACAGAGGCCATTCCAATTTCGGAGTACGGTACGTGCGACAGTGAACTATGCACAAGTAGGAGAGGGTGGTTTTAGTTGGTAGGCATGATAACAGGAAGGCATCCGTTTGCAGTAACTCCTTCTAGGGGGAAATGGGCTCGGATATACCCCTCTACCCTGAATCCAATACACGCTAGCCATCCCTAGGGATGGGTTAACCTAGTACAGTTTTTAGAAACTTCCACTCTCAGAAAAGAAAAAAAATCTCTCATTCTCGCTTATGAATTCATAGCTCACTAAATTATATTCTTGTATTAAACTACACAAACTGGACCATCCAATAAGACCTGTAGTTTCTTTTTATGCAGCTCCGTCATATAAAATTTCAAAAAAAAAACCCTAACACCAAGTTAGAAATTATTTTAGAATACACTAAATTTTAAATCTATTTCCTAGTATTTATCATGCAAAAACTTTTGTTCTAGTAAAAAATCTTTTTAGACCATAATTTTACAAATCTGGGTGAAAGACATGAAAATTATGGTTTTACATTGCCAATGTGAAGTGTCGTTGAGAGTTGTAAGGAGGCAGGTCTGGATCAGAACATACGGAAAACCAAAATACTCGTAATAAGTAAACAACAGCATATAAAACTGTTTATATATGTAAATAATACCAAATTTGAGCAAGTTGATAAAATCGTTTATCTTGGACAGCAACTAAATTTTAACGCAGAAAATCACGGCGAAATTAGATCTAGGATAGAGTAGGCTAGAGCGGCTTTTAGAAGGATGTCCAAGGTGTTATTTAACAGAATCCACAAGGAAAATAATTCCTGCAGCTGGCTGTATAACACGTATCACAAAAAAAGAGGTTAAATCTTTGTAAATGGGTATATTTAAAAAAAAAAACCCTTAAAAGGGCTACATCAAAAACACGAACGTTTTCGGAACAACAGTTCCATCATCAGGTTAAAAATACAGGTTACTCTGAGATAGCGCGTAAATATTAGGGTAAAAACCCTTTAAAATATATAAAGTTACCAAAGATTGTACATAATGTTATTAATATTATTTGATGTTTAATATTTTAATTAAATTTTACTTCAGGTAACATACACCCATGCTTTAAGTGAGTTCCAGCTTCCGAAGAGTAAACCTCTTCAAACGGACTTCAGCTGGTACCTGGCAGTCCGAAAACGTTCGTATTTTTGATGTAGCCCTTTTAAGGGTTTTTTTAAAATATACCCATTTACAAAGATTTAACCTCTTTTTGATTTAACAGAGACCTAAAATTGGCATTGAGGATCCGCCTACTTCGCTGCTACGTGTTCTCGGTCTTACTTTATGGTGTCGAGTGCTAGACTGTGAATAAAATCTATCTAAATCGCCTTGAGGCTTTCGAAATGTGACGCTATAGAAGAATTTTAAGAGTTTACTGAGTGGAGAAGATTCGAAACTTCGCAATACTTAAACGTCTCAGCAAGACTACTGAGATCATAAAAAGCATCAAGCGGAGAAAACTGGAGTATTTCGGACATATAATGAGAGGTCCCAAATATAGGTTGCTACAAAATATGGTACATGAAGAAGAAATGTGAAGTCTGGTCATGTCTTTATTTTCAACAAACATTTTTGGAAATTCGCATTCGCTTCTGGCTTGATAGTTTTATACGTACCCATATAAATTGAAGTTAATTCACGTAAATTTGAGAAAGATGTTTCATCTATTTTTCCCGTACAATTCACAAGATGCAGATACAGGTTTAAATTCTGAATTGGTTGTACATCTAAAGTCAATTCCGTATCATTTAATATTAAATTATGGCAATATATTTTGATATTCCAAACTTCAACTTTAACTCTGCATTTAGACTCATCATCTGCAGAAATTGTAGAAGAAAAAAGAGCTATTAGGAGTAGTTGAAACCTAAAAAAAATAAAAATTC
>NW_027313412.1:0-21822 GCF_040954645.1 Diabrotica undecimpunctata | reverse complement strand
ACGCGCTATCTCAGATATTAATATTTTTTATTTTGTGAATATTGATCTTTTAGATAATTAAATTGTTTATAACAAATTTTCGTCACCTCCAATGCAAAAACAAGTTCAAAATTAGAAAAGAGGTAAAAAAACAAGAGGTAAAAAAAGAAATAAATTAGACTTACTCACAATCAGTTTAATTTTACTACCTAAGACGACCGGTTTCGCTTTCTAAAATTTGCAAAGAAGCATCATCAGGTCAGTGGTACAAAGTAAATTAAATGCTGAAATTATAAAAAGCCCATATTAGGGTGCTGTCTTATAAGGATATATATCAAAAAGGTTATAGATCAAAAAAAGTTTTAGTAATTATGCCAATATTACATGTCTGTGTTAATTAATATGCATAAATTGCATTAGCAGACAGAGTAACAACCCACAAATTGGCAAGAGAAAAAATCTGTTGAATTGTAATAAATTAAAAATAAACAAAATACTACTTACATTCCGGCATAAGAGTTATTATATAGTGATTGGTGATTCATAGTTCAAACTATCCCTTATTACTGATAATAAGTGATCTTCGGTCAATGTTGTTAACAGTCTAATTAGTAATAAGCGATAGTTTGAACTATGAATCACCAATCACTATATAATAACCTCTTATGCCGGAATGTAAGTAGTATTTTGTTTATTTCTAATTTATTACAATTCAACAGATTTTTCTCTTGTCAATTTGTGGGTTGTTATTCTGTCCTGCTAATGCAATTTATGCATATTAATTAACACAGACATGTAATATTGGCATATTTACTAAAACTTTTCTTGATCTATAACTTTTTTGATCTATATCCTTATAAGACAGCACCCTAATATGGGCTTTTTATAATTTCAGCATTTAATTTACTTTGTACCACAGACCTGATGATGCTTTGCAAATTTAAGAAAGCGAAACCGGTCGTCTTAGGTAGTAAAATTAAACTGATTGTGAGTATTTATTTTATTCGTCTAATTTATTTCTTTTTTACCTCTTTTAAAATGGACTCACACAAGCAATACATTCATGATTTAAAAATTAGAATTCAGTGAGTCAAAATAGTTAGTTTAATAACATAAATTTACAAATATCTTTGAGTGTTCATTTTCCGCAACCCCTATACATTTTTTTCATCATTCGTATCCATGAGATATAAAAAAAATGCGTTTCACGAGTATACTTCTTTGCCATTCCCAATGGTCATCCAGCCATATATTTTGTCCTGAAAAGCATTTCCTACGAGAAAACTGTTTTTCTTTTGCGGCAGAAATATCATTCATATATTGAGTGAAAAGTGCGAGATCTGATGGCATATTTATTAAAATATATTCAAAAGCTGAAAGTCACAGCGTAGATGTATATTCCTGGATTTATGAGAGTTATTTGGTCAAAGCATGAAATTTAATCAGAAGAAATATATGGGCAGTGCAAAATATGTTTTATATGTATAGATTTTTCTGAACATGGCAGTGGCTTGATTTGTTTTAAATCATGTATATTTTTTCGTGAAAGTCGAAGAATTAAAATATAATTCAATATTTATTAATACTTAATGATAAAAGAACTTCGTATTTTTATAAGACATTATTTACGAAACTGATAAAGCAAGCAAATAAATAGTTTTTTATTTCGACAATTTATATTGTCGAAAGAAATATATAAGCAATATCATGTACGCAAAAAGTACAACCATTCCTAAAAAGTCTACAGCTGCACAAAGCAAATTTTTAAAACATCAACTAATCAATATAATTATTTTTCTTTTCCAAGTACCATCTCCTCGTTGGAGGTCGTCAATCATCATAACAACTCGGAATTAACGGACGGTTGCTCTAAAAATTTACCATATATTTCAATTTTCTTGTTTTAACTGTCATCCAAAAAGCCTTCCTTAAGATTTCTTCAGAGTATATATAAAATTATTTATAAATCACATAATATATACATATATATTATAGTTATACTACCACAACATGATACTATAAATCTTTCTGTATAAATTGGATGATATGAATGTAAATGACATGTGGATTGAACTAGGCGCTGGGATATGCCATACAACATGAGATAATTCTCGTTTGTGTACTCGCCCATTTCAGAATTTGCCACCTAGATCGTGTGTTAACACCATTAAATTTTTTTTTATGCAGTTATTTAAACTCAAAGGTGTATACTAACAATCCTACAACCATCCGCGTATTAAAGGAGAAAATTCAACGCTGCATCGACGAAATTCTGTAAAGACACTAACGATGAAATTATACATGATAAAAACTCAGTTCTTAACAGATGGGTACAACATTTAAGCGAACATCTAAATATAAACGAGATTAAAGGAAATTACAACATACAAAATCAACAAAATCTACAACATCAACTACACAGTGAAGACCAAACAAGAAAAGAAGTGTCAAATACCATCCTAATACTCAAAGAGAATAAAGCCTTAGGAATCAATGAAATCTGTTCGAAAATGTACAAAAAAAAGGTAACGCTTAACTCTTTGCAGCAATCCATAAACTAATAGTACTTATCTGGCAAAATAAATTGGTACCAGAAGAGGGCTAAAGGGAGTAATATGTCCGTTGCATAAAAAGGGTTGATCAACTGGAGTGTAAGAACTATAGAGGCATTACTCTGTTAGTATCTGCATATAAAATCTTCAGCAATATATTGTTTGAAAGACTTAAACATTTTACAAAGGATATGTTGGTCAATATCAATGATATACTACTGGAAAGTCAACTACACATCAAATTCAAGCACATAGGCAAATTCTAGAAAAGTTACTAGAATATAACATAGATACACACCATATCTTCGTAGACTTTAAAGCAGCCTGTGAAAAAAACTGCATTATATAATGCAATGATAGATTTTGGGATCCCACCTAAGTTAGTTAAGTTGACCCAACTAATAATGCAAAACAAAAGTTCATGCGTCAGAATTCAAGGAGAAAACTCTACTTTCTTTGACATTAATAATGGTCTAAGACAGGGGGACATGCTGGCGTATCTCCTCTTTAATATTGCCTTGGAAAATGCAATCAGAAAATTAAATAATAAAATGAATAGAACTATATTTAATAGGTCGATGCAAATTCTCGCATTCACTGACGGTTATAGCGGGCAGAAGTATGAGAGATATGGCGCAGTGTTTTACAATGCTTGCGGACGCGGCAATTGAATTAGATTGAAACCTTCGAAATATCCAACAAAAAAAATTAAATTAACATATATACCTTTGAGCAAGTCAAAGAATTCACATATCTTGGATCGCTAATAAACGCAACAAACACGACAAGTGACGAAATAAAAAGACGCATAGCAATAGCAAACAGAACTGTTGACGGTCTCCAGAAACGTTTAAAAAATGAAAATAGAAAAGTGCAGTAAAGCTCAATATATACAAGAGCTTAATAAGACCGTTTTTAATATATGGGGCTGAAACGTGGACCTTATCTCAAAATGATGAAAGACTTGATATTTTTTGAGAGGAAAAGTGTTTTTGGAGAAAGATTTTTGGGGCCGTAAATGAAAATGGTCTATGGCGTCGAAGATACAACTTTCAACTTCATCAGTTATACATAAGTGCAAACACTTAGTTGGGCTGGATACATTGCTAGGATATCAGATCGCGAATACACGAAGATATTAACATTTTCAAAACCAGAGAGCACAGAAGTAGAGGACGACCACGAAGGAGATGGATTGATGATGTGGATTCTTTTTGAGCAGGTCATGATCCACAACGGATTGTCGAGCCACTTAGAATGCTGATGATGATCAACGAAATTCAGTTACATTTATGCAAAATTCGCATCGAAAATTAAGAGGCCATTTAGTTGATGCGCTCTTCATACATAACCCTATCCTATGTACTTTATAAATTAATAAAAAAAATACAATATAGAGAAGATAATAACAGTGTTTTTTACTCAATTCAATTTTTAGTATTTTAGGTAAACTTGGGGCGTAAACATCCGTTAGTAACATTTTTTTGTTCTGTAATTTTTTTTTATTTATAAAAAAATCTTATTTAATCAGAATTTTTAAGTGTTTATTTCGTGATTTTATCTGTCATTAAAATCATGATAATTTTTAATAGTCAAAGTATAATAATAAAACGTTTTATAGCTCCATAAAAGCTGGTTATCCAGTCATAAAGCTATTTTGTTAAATGAGAAGCTTTATATTCAATTTCTAAGCCGATTTGGCACTAGATCTAATTAAATCAACGGGATAAACGGAATTGGAAAATAGACACAATACTTGACTATAATTTCTATATGCAAAATTCATTAAAAATACTCTCCTGGTTCGATATCAATCAGATCAAATTTGAAATCCAAATTACTTGCGGCGGAAACATGGCAAATTAAAATTCATTACAAAAACCCGCTACAGGGTTTTGTTTAATTTTGTTACGTCTCTTTAAAAAGGAGCTCTTTATATTACACCTGAGAAAAATAGGTAATAATGAACAAAATTTGTATAAATATTTTGGTTCCTTAAATAAAAACGAAAGTTGATACACTAAACTTTTATATATATATATACTAAATACTAAAACTTACTACTATACACTAAAACTAAAAAATTTCTTAAATATAATCCTGAGCTCTTAGTGACAAAAGATGACAAAGGTAATGTTACAGTCATCTTAGAAAGAACTCACTACTTACAACTGTGGTTCTTCTCGTCATTTAGAATGATAGATCTTACATTTCACTTACATCCAATCCCACTTCTTCTCTACAAAGGAAATGCAATACATTAATCGCATCCTTAGCCTCTTCCAATGAGATTGACCGTAACAAAGAAAAAACTAACAACATATAATGGGAACATTGCAAAGTTTTATGCTTTGCCAAAAATCCACAAACCAACACTATCGGTTCGTCCCATAGTAGCTTCCATTGGAACTCCCACTGAAAATATCTCAGCTTTTGTTACAGACATACTTACTAATGCATATAATTAGGAAATTTAATATTACATTAAAGATTCTTTTGAGATAGTAAATAAATATAATGGTTACATACTACCATTAAATTATGTCCTCGTTAGCCTTCACGTTGTATCCTTATTCAGCAACGTTCATCTAGGAATATGTTTGACATCAATATAGATCAACTGGGACCGTATTAGAGGTTGTTGTTCCATGTCTTATGACAGATTCATCAGCATCGTTGAATTTCTCTTTAACAACACTTACTTCCCATTTAATGGTTAATTCTATCAACAAACTTTCGGTACCCCTATGGGAGCAAATATTTCTCCTATCATTGCAACGTACGTTATGGATTATATATTAGACTCAGTACTCCTTTAGTATCCTTTCAAATTCCATTTATTAAAACATATGTTGATGATATCATTTTGGCTATACCCAATGACAAGGGTAGATGAACTATTAGATATTCTTCAATGGCTATGACCCCTACATCCAGTTCACTATAGAGAGGGAAGATGGTAATTTGTCCGTCCGCTTTCTCGACATAAGGATGATCAGGGAAAACAACAACATTAAAATAGATTGGTATCAAAAACCGACCCATTCTGTAGATACCTTAACTACCACTCTTACCATAATAATTCTTCCAAAGTCAACTTAATCAAACAGATAAAAAATGGAGTAATAAAACTATCAGATCCTTCATTTCATACAAAAAACCTACAAATCCTACAGAAACTTGTTATTTCAAACGCTTATCCAACACCATTAGTGAATAAGATTTTGTTTAATACTATCCATAACGAAGATACTTCACCTTCCTTCGCGACTGACAATGCTGATCCTGATGTCTTAAGTGGGTGGTTGATGTCAACATTAAACTTAATGTGGCTTGTAGATCAACCCTAACAATTAATAATCTTTATTCTAAGATAAAAGATAAGACTCCCAGAGATAGGCTTAGTAACACTGTCTACAACATTCCATGCCTCTCTTGCAGCAATTCCTACATCGGCCAAACATCTCAATTATTGAAATCACGTATTACACTACACAAAAGTGATTCTCGACTTCACCCTGACCGCTGCGCATTAGCCAAACATGTCCATTCCACTGGTCATCTCATGGACTATACTAACACTACAATTCTCCACCGTAAGAAACAATAAATCTAAAAGAGAGTTGATTGAAATGTCTTATATTTTCCTTAACGATTTCTCCATCAATGTTAAGGGTGACATTAAGAATTTAAGCAATATATACCACTTCTTACTTAAATCAGATACCAAGAACAATACAACATCACAGATAACTAACTTGACTGATATAGCCATTAACAACTAACCTACTTTATTAATTAATTTTCATTAACTAAAAAAAGATAACATTCCCTTGTTTTTCTTAGATACATCTCAATAAGATATTATTATAATAATACATGAACAATATAATATAATTAAAAATGAAAATCTAAAATAATATTTCCCTATACTGGGATTTAACTTCATTTGGTTTTTACCAATGAACTTTAACGACATAAAGATTCAAAAGAACTTCTTGAATTGTCAGCACATGCGTTCTGGTAAAACAGAACCTCACATTTAAACTTTCTTACAATCAAAAATTTAGTTATTGCCGACAATTTAAAGAATTGCCTCATTTTAAATGTAGTTACATTGGGTTTTTCGATTAACCTTGGGTAAACCTTTTCGTTTTAAGTTCAAAGCTACCATACATTTCCAACGTTAAAAAATCAAGTTTTTAATTGATAAACATAACATAAATCATTTAAAAATCTGTGGCAAAAGGACTAGTTTCCATGCCAAACACACTATCATCATCATCATCAACGTTAAAAAAAAACTAAAAAGTTTTTTTTGCAGATAGTAACAAAAAACACCACTATGTTGTTGCTAGCTAAGTTTTTTAACATTCTTACTCTACAATTCTAAGTTACGGTAAGATCAATAATGTTTTTAATAGACAATATATGGTAGCTAATTATAATTTATTCTCTTTCAGCCCTGAAGAAGCCAAATTAATTCTCTTTGGCGAAAAACGTTCGGCGAAACAATTGATACTCATTAGAGTCTAAGAGTTTACTATATATATATATATATATATATATAATATATATATATATATATATATATATATATATATATATATATATATAATATATGGTTAGAATATATAGAATATCAAAATATTTTTTTTATTTTATAATTTACGAAAAAAATGTTACTTGAAATACTCTTAACATGAAGTATGCTTTAATTACAAAAATATAGATCAATATAGGTTTAAAACTTAATTTATTGAGGCGCTCAAAAAATCTTGTATACGACTTAATTCTGGTAAAAAAAGTTATAGTAACATAAAATTTATATGTATAATTTATAAAAAAAATTATTTTCCATAAATTTTACTAGAATTCACATTTTTTACTACTGGTATGGCAGAACTTTTGTCGGAACAAACTTCCACACTTCGACCGTACTTAATTACTCCCACTGGCCAGTAAAGTAGTACACAAAAGCAGAATTTTTTTTAATTTCACATTTTTATTTGTGCAATCGTTAAAGTTTAATATTTTATTTTAAAGCTGGTGTTTATCCAGCTTTAAAACTTTTAGAGTTATGGATTAAATTAAACAAAAATTGGTGCTGTGGCTTCAACAATATTTACAGAACACTTCAATCAAGTATTGCATTGGTGAATGAATAATGTAATAAAGACACGTTTATCACTGCTAATTCTTGCATATCTAAAACGAGAAAAAAATGGTAAAAAATGTATAATATATAAAGTTACCCACTGCCTGATTTTTTATTATGCATCAAATGTTCACAACTAATATTGCAACCGCCCTAGATTCCAATTTTTAAAAGAGGACAAGTGTGTATAATAAAAAATTATAAAAACAATGATATTAAAATGCTAATTGTTTTGTGCAAAAATGTTGTAAATGGAAAAAAAATGCTTAATTATTCATAAGGTTACTTCTTTTGATAGTAGGGTAAGAGCACCAGTTATTGGCCTCTTAAGGAAAGCATGTCGATATATCTATGAAATGTTTTGTCACTGTGGCCTATTGTAACTATTTTTAACACCATGGAATTTTATTATTATTTCTACATATTGCAAAATTTTATTACGTTAATATTTCATGTGTGAAAATATTTTATATGTGTTCTTTTGTAAACGTGCAAATGAACCAGTTATTGGCCACCCTGTTCCAGTTATTGACACCATATGTGTTAGTGATTGGCCATCATTTTTTAAAGAGATATTTTACCAAATAATTCATAAGTTAAAATAGATAGATAGGTAGGTGTTTGGGTAAACAAGGATTTTGTGATGAGTGTGGACACAAAAAAAAACACGTGTCAAAGTAAACTTTTATTTTTTATTTTGGCAAGATTCGCAAACATATACTTGATCTGTGTCGCCATAGAATCTTGTTATGCAAGTTACATGGTATGTTCTAAGACACATTTGACATCTAATGCCTTCTTTACACTCTGTAATATTTAGTACACATAGATAACAAAGGTAAATGCTGAAAAGATTTGTTTAATATTTGGTAATCATCAGATTGAGTTTTACAATTATTTGGGACATAGCTCTTTAATTTTGTCATTGCCAACTATTTCACAAAATTGTTTATAAGAAATTGTTGTATTTGGATCAATAAGTGTTGGTAAATCATTGTGCTCATCCAGATTATCTTCAGTTTCAAATTCTTTCCCAAGATATTTTGAATAGTCAAGAGCAGAAGAATTCCAAGGAAATATACCGCATGCCCTAAACCCACTTCTGATAACATCTGAATTTAACCTATCTATAGCAGATTTTAAATCAGGGGCAAACTGTACTTTTGTTAACACTTTTTGGGGGTTGTCTCTCCTAAACTAAAGCACAGCTTTGTTCCAAAAAGTTTTTAGAGGCTAAAATAATTTTTAAATCTGTACAAAGTTGACTTGTCTGTACAGTTAAATGGGTTTTATGCCCATCAACAAAAAGTATCACCGGACGTGTAATATTATTTCGATCTAAATAAGGGTTAAATATATTTCCAATATATTCATAAAAGTTTTTGTTGTCCATCCAACCATTTTCAGTTACACCAATACCCCACGAATTCGGCACAGCACTTAGTATATCATTTGGCAATCTTTTATGGGAATAAATTATCATAGAAGGTAAAATATTGCCTATTGCAGAAAATGTGAATATAACTGTTAAGTTAACCTTTGGGTTATGTTCAATTTCATAGACGTTTCTGGAACCCTTCATAGCCAAAACCTTTTTATTTTTGGGACATAGATAAAAATATGTCTCGTCACCATTGAAGATTCTTGTTGGGTCTTGAAGAACGTCTGAAAGTCCTTTTTTATTTAGATAAGATTTTATGTTGTCAAACCATTTGGTAATATCCCTTTGGTTAATGTTTGAACTTGCTGATGTCACTCCCTCTAAAGTCCTTAGCGAAATGTTGGGATTGCGCTTTAGAAATGCTGATAGCCATGTTCTACCTGGTCTATTTTCAACAAATGGATTAACTCTAGGGTTACTCTCTAAAAATGATTTAACGGAGTCCTTAATATCGTCAACACGAACAGGAAATCCTCGATTTTGACAATGAAAAATCCAGAGTTTCAGTTGTTCCTCTTCATCCTTCTAAAGAAATGGATCTGGTCCATGGGTTATTTTGTAATGAAATTTTTCACTTTTCCGGTAACTTATAGTGGCTCTGGGAATATTAAAAATTCTTGAGGCTTCTCGCTCACTCATTTTTAATTAACTCTAACGCTTGTTTAACATCGTCTTCGGAATACTTTTTTTTATCATTGTTTTCAGTTTTAGATCGTTTTGGCATATTTTCTAAAACAATTTATAATAATTAGTTATTGGCCACATATAAAACACTAGTTATTAACATATGTCAATCACTAGATTCTTACAAAATCTAATGTTTCAGTTATTGGCCATCTAGGCCAATAACTGATACATTGATAATTTCATGCATTAGTAGTTGGCCACCTTAAAATTTACGTTATTTGTATAAATAACGTTATATTCGTTATGCAGTTTGGAACAGGACATAGACTATATTCTCACAAAAACATAAAATGTAAACTAGAAAGTAGATTGAAATGTAGAATTTGATAGAAAGTAAATTGCAGTATATAGTACTTACCGACCAACACAAGTTTCTATAGGTAAATAACAAAATTTCGGTTGCAAACTAGCGGCACAGAACAGTGTCTCATTCAAAATCGAATACTGACTAAAATTTAATGGTTACCTTGAAACTAGATGTGTTATACTCTAGGAGACATGTTGCCAAACTTAAAAAAAGTAGTTAGAATTAACAAAATACCAACATTTTCCTAATTCTAATCAAAACATATTAGTAGGCCAATAACTAGCACATGGCCAACAACTGGTGCATTTACCCTATGTATTTCACCCGTTTTGGCCAATTTGATATTTTTTTTTTTTTTTTTATTTCAACTTTAACGTGCTCGGCTACTATGGCTACTTACACAGGTACTATAACATGAATTTTCATTACACAAACATTAAGTGTTACATTAATAATATGTTACAATAATACGGAATGATAATAATATGTTATACAATGTCTAAATTAAAATCTAATTATATTTTTTGATATAAGTGTTCATCTCTAAGGAATTGAAGCACAGCTTTTATTTGGTCAGGGTTGTTTAGGATATCTCGTACTTCACTTTTGAGTTTGTATTGTAATCTTCTGGCCAAATGTTGATGGCATTCAGTGAGAATATGTTTGATTGTCAAATATGATTGGCAGATTTGACAGGAGGGACGGATGCTAGAGGACATTAGGTAGCCGTGTGAGTTTTGAATGTCCTATCCGAAGTCGTCTTATCACAATGAGATCTCGTCTTGAGAGGGCTGAATAGTCAAATGTAGGCTGACTGGTTATTGACGGTTGTATTTCGTGTAAGATCGAACGGTTAGAGTTCCAATGCTGCTGCCAAAGGAGTCTGGTTCTTCTTTTAATATATGATTTTAGGTCCTTACAAATTTGAATTTTATCGGTGATTTCAGGTGATGCTGTAGCAAGTTTAGCATAGTGATCTGCAGTTTCATTGCCTTCTATACCAATATGCGATGGCAGCCAGATTATGGTAACTGTTATGTTTTGGGACAAGATAATTTGGTAAGAGTCTAGGATCTTTTGGACGATTGGATGATCAGTAAATATATTTTTGATAGAATAGATTGATGCTAAAGAGTCTGTGCATATGGCAACCTGCTTATTAGGTGGAGATATATGGTTAAAAGCTTGCAATATACTAAATAATTCGCCAGTATGAACGCTGCTGATGGCTGGTATAAGTGATGACTTAATTAGCGAATGAGAGGTTGTAACAGAGCAGCCTACTCCTGTGTCATTTTTTGAGGCATCCGTGTATAATATTAGGTCGTATTTATTTGTATCTATAATGTCTTTAAATACATTTATAATGATCTCTTTCGGATGTTTATTTTTATCGAATTTGGTGAGCGAGGTGTTAAATTTGGGCGTGGACATGATCCAAGGAGGAGATGGAGGGAGATAAAGAGGAAGGGTATGTGTAAGAGAGATATCATTAAGTGTCTGTGCTAAAATTAGTGGAATAGGTTTTATTGTTGGTAAGAAATTGGTATTGTGTAAATTATACGTGGACATTACAAATAAGGGATGCACTGGATTAGAGGGGTTAGCTGATACCGATGCTGCATAAGAGAGTAGCAGTTGTTTTCGTCTTATACAAAGAGGAGGTTCGTTAGCTTCGCAATAAAGATTATCTACAGGACTAGATCGAAAAGCGCCAATACAAAGACGAAGAGCTGTGTTGTGAATTGAGTTTAGAAGGTTAATATATGTTTTGGAGGCGGATATATATATGTGACAACCATAATCTAGCTTGGAGCGTATTAGTGATCTGTATATTTTAAGAAGTGAGTTTTTGTCAGATCCCCAATAATGATGTGATAGAGTTTTTATTATGTTTAGTCTTATGCTCGTTTCTCCTTTTATTGCAAATATATGTTGCTTCCAAGTTAGTCGTGAGTCAAACGTTAATCCGAGAATTTTGCATTGTTTAACAACAGGAAGAGGGACACTGTTGATCAAAATAAGTGGAGATGGAGAAGGGGGACGTCTACTAAAGTTTATAATTTTAGATTTTACATAGGATAAAGATAACCCCATGTCACTAGTTTTTTTTTTTTTAAGTGTGTCAACAGCAGTTTGAATAAGCTTCGAGGTGGTAGAAGAGTTTTGTCCATGACAGTAAATTACTAGGTCATCAGCATACATGATATGTTTAATAGGGGAATTGAGGTTAGAGCATAAATCACTAATTGCTAGATTAAAAAGTGTAGGACTTAGTACCGATCCCTGAGGTACGCCATCAGTTTGAGTATGAGTAGAAGATAAAATACCGTTGACAGAGACTATCTAGAAGATAGAAAATTTCGTATGAAGTTAAATATATTACCATTAATATTAAGAAGGATAAGTTTGTTTAATATACGTTGCCTACTTATAGTGTCAAAAGCACCTTCAATATCAAATATGGCAGCTACGACTTCTTGTCTTTTGTTTAAGGCCTCTGATATATGAGTTTGGAGGATTACAAGGTTGTCTTGGGTTGAACGGTTCTGACGAAATCCTGACTGTTCACTAGCAAATATCTTATGTTTTTCAATGAACCATAGGAGTCTTTTATTAATTATTTTTTCGAATATTTTGCACATCGTACAAGTTAGTGATATAGGTCTATAAGAGTTGGCCAAGGAACGTTCTAGGTTAGGCTTTTTAATAGGTATTACGATAGAGGTTTGCCATTGATTGGGAAATTGGTTAGATGACCAGATTAAATTATACATCTCAAGTATTTTGAGTAGGCTACAGTTTGAGAGCTTTTTGATTAATATGTAAGGAATGTCGTCAGGACCAGCGGCATTGTTTTTACAAGTTTGAATAACTGATACTAGTTCTTCAAAAAGAAAGGGAGAATTAAGATGTGTGATGTCCATTATTGTTTCGGGTGAGGAACAGGGTGGGGCGTTAGGTAATGGTTTTCGTAAGGAGGCATCTATTTTACTTTTGAATTTAGTGTCGAAGTGCGTTGCTAGGGTTTCACCGATTTCTTGATTGTCAGTGATTGTAGTGTTATTTACAGCAATACTAGAGATTTTGGGGTTGGTGTTGTTTCCTTGGATTTGCCTAATCTTTTTCCAGAGGTCCGCCGGATTGGTGCTTGAATTAATAGAGGATACATATTCTCTCCAAGATGATTTTTTTACTTTGTTTTATAATAAATCGGGCTTTGGCTCTGGTTTTCTTTAGTTCAATAAGATTCTCCAGATTTTTGTTTTTACGGTAATTTTTAAGAGCTAATTTTTGTTGTTCTGTTGCAGTTTGGCAAGATGTATTCCACCAAGGTACTGCCTTTCTTTTATGGGAAATACTATTTTTGCCTATGTGCAAATTTGCAGCTTTAAGTATGGAATCTGTGATTAATAATAGATTATTGTTAATATTGTCGGATAGGGATAGAGAAGGTAAGGTGTTATCTGTTTGTGAAGTATAGTCTATCCAGTCGGCATTTTTTAGCCGCCAGAAGTTTCTGGTTATAGTTTGTTCATGGTTGGAAATATCAGATGATACAAATATTGGAAAGTGGTTGCTGTCATATAGATCATCGGAAGTTTTCCAAGTTAGTGAAGTATATGTGCCAGAAGAAAAGTTCAGATGCGTATTAGAGCCTGTATTTAGTAGACAGGAGCCTGTGCAATTGATAACGTTTTCTATAGTTTTACCTTTGCCATTAGTATGATTTGACCCCCACATAAAGTTATGAGCATTGAAGTCACCTACTAGAATATATGGAACGGGGAGCTGATATATAAGATTTAGAATTTCAATTTCTTTAAGGGGTAGTTAGGAGGAATGTAAACACTGCATATCGTAAGTTTATTAGGACACCAAGTAGTTACGGCGATAGCCTCGAGTTCGGTGGTGATGAGAAGATGGGATGAATATATTTCACTTGAAATAAAAATAGATGTCCCACCACTGGCTCTGTCACAATTAGTTCTGATATAATGATATCCTTCGAACTTTTTTAGTGTGGGAAGCTTAGATATTTTTGAGTTCGTTTCTTGTAGACATATGATATCGGGTTGTTTTTCTGTCACTAGTTGTTGGATTCTTTCAATACGGGGAAAGAACCCATCGCAGTTCCATTGGATTAAATTAAAGGTGAATCTTGAGTTGAAGGGGTAAGGGGCAACTGAGATGGTTGTTCTGGCAGTTGGGAGATAAGGGTTTTGGTTTTATCATCGGTTAGGAGTTCAGATGAGACGCTGATATTATCAGAGTCATCTGGGTTTAGCTGTCTTTTGATTTTCTTTTGAAGTCTCGTAAGTCGATTTTTAAGGGATCTTTCCTTAGTTTCTGAATGGAGAACTGTTATGTCTTGTAATAGTCCTTCAATATTTGACGTAAAAACAAAAGCTTTATTAAGTGGGCTAGGATTACCATGTGTATTTTCTAGGAAAGCAATAAACTGAGTCTCGGTCAAAGTTAGACCAGATGGATTATTTTTATAAATGGCCGCTACGGATTGTAGTGAACTAGCTGTTAGATTATGTTCCTCTGATTTTGTAGTTTTTGCTTTTTTCTTGTGAGATTTGGAGATAGTGTTTGTTTTTGTGGATAACGGAGGAAGCATTTGGTTAGACGCTGGTTCGGGTGTACTTGCTGAAGATAATAGAGAAGGAATATCAGAATTGCTGGGTCTGGGGTTGATATAGCTCTTTTTTGTCCTTGTGTGGGTGGAATTGATGGGTGTATAGTTTCAGTATCTATTTCAGTGTGGGTTTCTGTGCAATTTAAAGTAGTTAGGTCTGATTGAACAGGAGTGTTTACGTCAGAAATTATATCAGTAATTTCAGATGTAGAGGGCTCTAGATGGGGTAGTTCAGTTTAAGAAAAAGTAGTTGGATTATTGGTACATGAGTCAGCGGTATGACCGACCTCTTTACATAAAAAACAATGCAATTTATCCGTAGAAATAAATATTCTATAAGGTGTGTTTTCGTATGTAATAACGAAGTTTCTATCTCTTTATCGGGGATAATATACGTTACTCTTCGGAAGCTCATTATGTGTGCATAACCTTCTCCGAGTGCACCACATTTCACAAATGACACAGGAGAGACCAGCTGTAATCCAATATCTTTAAGGGCTTTCTCAATTATGGAATGTGGAATTGAAGGAGATACGTTAGATATAAGAAGGCGTTTAGCTGGGGTGATAAGTCTTCTGATGGGAACTACTGTAGAGTTGACAGAGATATTTTGATGTGTTTTTAGAAGGTTATCGACAACTGTAGGCGGGGAAAGATAAATACAGATGCGGTTATTCGGAATACGTGATGCAAAGGTAATGTTTTTTGGGATAACAATGTCCCCTATAGCTTTAACATAGTCAAATAAAACAGTATTTGGAATAGCGTGCATTAAAATGGCTTGCTCCTTACGTGGCAAAGTAGGAGGTGGAGGTTTGGATAAAGTAGCAGCGACATATGATTTTGTGGGGAGGACTTGTGGAGTTGTGAGGTTTTAATTTGAGTTCATTTTTGTGAGTGTTCCTGAATACCAAAAACACTTCACTTAATTTTTAGTATTGCAACAGTCGTCCTATTAGGACACTGTGGATAAAATAATAGGAATATAACAGTTACCTGTATCTGCAGTTTTCCTTCAGTTGAATATAATATTATTATAGTCCAATAATAATTGCTGTTTCCATAACACACAAAATAATTCGAATTATCACATCACAAGGTAATGTTTACTCGTTGGCTACATCAATGGGAATCTTGAATACTAATTAATTGTAATATAACTAATAAATACTGTTTAATATACACACAATTATTAAAAACTAATAGGAGAACTTTTGGAATTTGATATTAAAAACCACTGAAGTAAGATGAAACTGTCATTCAAATTACCAATGACGAAGATAAATTTATGTTTTAGATTAAAATTATTCAAGTGCAATTGCATTTTAAATGTACAAATTATAGATATTTATAGGTCAAAAAAGAAAGGCATGCAAGAGAAATGCGAAATGTGGGAAGAACTTGAGGGCATGGTTTACAGGAAGTTCAGTAGTATTTAGAGTTGTGGTTAATAAAATCTGCAAATTGATCATGATTTCCAACCTTTGACATAAGATGGAACATAAAGTAGAAGAAGACAGAAGGCAATTGTATTTGACCTCACGCGTACTGCTGAATATATCGGACAACAATATTAAACAATATTCAATATCTGTTTTTAATTTAAACTGAAATTCTTTAAAATTTAACCATAGGGGAGACCCGCGCAAAGTGGCCACTCTAAGGGAGTTTTATATTGTTTTTTAAACAAAATTACGTCAATATCTTACATATTTAGTAACCTATGTATTGATATGCTGAGTAGTACTGTAACACTGCCGTATTACAATAATATATACAAGGCCTGAATCGCTCACTGTCGGAAGAGAATTGGGCGGGGTTTTCATAAACATATAGAAACTATATCGTATTTTAAATCCAAGCACAATTAGATAATATGAAGTTATAATTTATTATTGGACGCCACCCCTGGTTTATCCTCGAAGGGGAAGAAAAAAAAAATTAAGATTTATTGAAAGTTTACAAGAAAACTATTCTTTATTATTTCTTAGTAATGAACAAAAAGAAAACATTAAAAGTTACGTCATCCCAAAGGGATTCCAAAATATTATTTTATGTTAACATTATCATAAACAAAAAATCTTTGTATCGTATTAAATTAAGAATTGGTTATAAAGAAAATGAATGTATATATATATATATATATATATATATATATATATATATATATATATATATATATTAACCCCAAATTTCGAAATTTGTTTACATTGAAAACAATATAGTTATTTATCAACTAGCAACAATGAAGAAAATAAACCTTTAAATTAAATTAGAACACTTCACTATATTTTCATTTTTTTTGAGTTCATAATCATTTCTGTTGTCTTGAAAGTAGGTATAATAAAAATTGGTACAACCTTAATCTGCTCTGTTTCACTCTGAGATAGCGCGTCTGCTCTGTTTCTCTTCTTGTTTAATAAGTCACCAAATAAACCATTGATTCAGCTACGTACTATATAAAATCACCACCATCCTAGATAAGAGGGGTTAGGGATTCCAAAAAAAAGATACTGCTACTGGCCATGATCTGGAATAACTCCATTAGCAATACTATCTTGCGACGAGTATTTAGAAATATAATATCAGCATTATAGCCTCTCCAATAAGGGTCTAAAAAAATAAATATCTATCTGAAATATGGGACAAGAAAAGGATTTATTTGTCTACACCTCTGAATTGAGACCCACTTTATAAAACACGTCTTAACGGTTGGACGGTCTTAACAGAAAAGAGCGAAGCGCTGTCATGGCGCCTGAATCTGAAATTGGGTGTGAGCGACAAGTTGAAAAATATGCTCATCTACCGGATATATTTGGGAATTACAGAAGAAACCTTGAGTCGGCTACAAGTAGGTACTTGACAGATAGATGGGGTTAGAAGTTTTATTTATCAAAAAAATAATCGAAATATATAATGAGTTTCTTTTAAATTCTTTTGAAACGGTTACACAAGCCCTCCCCACGATTTCAACTCGGTACCAGCGTGAATCGGACTAGGCATAGGTGGCACACCATACTAACCTTTTTCAAAAGTGGGAATAGATATACGGAGAGGTAGGGAGACAAACAGAATGGACAAATGTAGCTACAATCTGGACTCACAGAATCCTTCTTTCACAACTCACGTGGGAACAACTCAAAGATTTCAGAACAAAGCGAAACAGAACGCATAGAAATGACTCAACTATAAAAATGTAAACAAAAAAAAAATTGCATTCTCACTCTCAAAATGCATAGGGTATTTCACCTATAACCAATATCATGAACAAAGCGGAATAAAACAAACATATCTACAAATCATTATTGAGACCAAATGCTCGCATTCAATCGAAACAATATAATTAAGATATTATTATTTGCAAATTTCATAAGTAATATAAAGCAAAACATACTAGTGTTGTCACAAGATACAAAACAGATGAATTTACTGCGTAGTCGTTATGAGACCTAACACAATAAAACACAAAAAAAATAATGTTATCGTTTGATCGGAAGCGTAGAGTCTTTCATCTATGACTTAATCCACGAATAACCATAATAATAATACAATCGTATCATTAACGCATAAAGATACAAAATACAAATGTTGTCATCGTTTGTTCGGAAGCATAGAGTCTTTCATCTATGACTTAATCCACGAATAACATAAGGTAATAACGCAGCGCGTCATTATAGACACATTTAGAAATACACAAATAAAAGGAAAGAGTTACTAATAGTTCAAAATTGGGTACAATAAAGTTCTACAAAGACAAGCCTTAATAAGTTTACTGGGAGAGGTAGACATCAGAATTTCTGTAAGACACATCTATATTTAGAAACAAAAAAAAAGGCTGATGTTTAGTTATTAGTATGACAACTAGAATTTGTGATAACTAACGTGTATCATCCACCCTATAATAGGGAAAACATTGGTAGGTCAACTTCGGGTAGGGTCAACTTCGGGTAGGGTCTAAATAATTCTAGATTACATAACTAAACAGTATTGGGAGAACTAAAAAAAGTTTCCTGACGCGGGAGGCTGTTATTCTAGATTTATTACTGAAATACAATTAGGAATGGCTTATCATTCCGACGAGTCAACTAGCGGGAATCCGCTTACTTCATCCCTAGCCTTCCTCAGTGTCTAGCCATTCAGAATATAGGATGTTTAGACAGCAATAATCTTTTCAACATTATTTGGTTGGGGGTTTCGAATAGAGAGTCAAAATTCGAAGGTCTTCACACTAAGAGTAAAACTTAGGCAAATGAAACAGATACTATAATGAACTATCATTGGTAACTAGACAGAGGACTCTTGATATCTTTGTATAGATAACCAAAAAAATTACTTGATTTATAAATCCGTAAAAATAAGATAAATTTAATTTTGTATCCACTTGAAGACAACTAAAGGTATGTACAATTCATTGTAATATAAACTAACATAAGCATAAAAATATCACATTCTACCAAGGCATTCTAAAATAAAATGAGATTAAATTTTGCAAACACCCTTAAAATCAATATAGGTTCTTGGTCGGGGTAGCACACACTCAAGATCTCGATCAATACAAACTAGAGAGAGAATAATACCGAAGTAGAATAAGATAAGATAAAATAAAATTTAGGTCGAAAAGAAATACGACACATATACATATATAATAGACATATTTGAACACAATAAATGATCAATATTATAATAATAAAAAGTAAAACAGGTTCAACGAACTGGGGTGCGAGCCAAACTGAGTTGCTCTGGAGATCGACGTGCGGAGGTCTCCTTACACTACTTCCAGAGGCTCGTCTCTTTTGCGACAACATCTGAGATACACAATATTATTAATTGGAATAATGAGTAGGTCCACTAGATCCACTTGACTATAGCAGGATGCTCCCTGACTAATAGTCAACACCACCGACATAAAACAAGGGTTGTCGAGGACGAGCGTCAAAAAAAAAAAAAAATTGAAACGTGTCAACTCCAGAGGGAAAGAAGCACTAAGGGAACAGATTTGCCGAAGCAAAGTGGTATCAATGTACTAAGTACTAGGGTATTCAGTGTGCTGTACAGACCAAGAAAGTCGCAAAGATTAAGTACGCAAAAGGCCGTAAAGGGAATCAACTAAAAAATAAAAAATTAAGAATGGACTTACATTTTAGAAGAAAGTGTATTAAAAATTTAAGAAAACTGATTTTTTCGGTTTCAGGAAAATCTGAATTTTCCGACGAAACACTGGACAGGTTGATAAGCTTTTAGGTCTTAATAAACAAAAAAATTATAAACAAAAAATCAACGACATATTTACATGCAAAATTAAACTGGAATGCTCCGATTTGATTGAATCGTGACATCAGGTACAGTTCGTTGGCTAATAGGCACAACGACCAATGGCAGATTTCCATAAATTATGGCATCTAACCTAACAAAAGTGTGTGAACAGACAGATGTTTATAAGTTTCTGAAAGCGAAAAGAAGGATGCTTCCAGCTCCAACAAAGGCGGGTGGCCAACTATGTAGCTTTAGCAACGTTTGCGCTATGGTTAATCCACTAGGTAGACAACCTAATAGCATCAAAAAATTAATAAAGTTGACTATGACAGTTCAAGCAATGAATGAATTTTCCAACACTGGTTGAAAATTAAACTAACGCAAAGAAGGATTAAGACAGGTATGGCCAATAGTTCCATAAGAAATCCTCTGTGATTGATCACAGCAGAAATTTCAAGCAAGAGAAGACTCAAAATGAAAACAGAAAGGAAAATAAATCCAAACCGTTAATACACATCTTGGGAGATGCAGAAAGAAAAGGTGGTATATGGCAATACAAGGACACAATCGCTACACAAAAGTTCAGTTCCAAACTGTTGTTTCCAAAGAAAAAAAAAAATCGTAGGAGTCTTCCACGAAGCCAAAAAACTTACGATAAGACTTAAAGGAACGGAAGAATCATTACAATCTTCCAAAGAAATAGAAAAATATTACAATCCATCGTCAATAATAAAAAAAATCGTTGAGGGCTGAGATGTAACAACACCACAACAATTAAAAAAGTTGAACAGTAAAACATTTTGACACCTAATTGAATCCGAATATGGTCGTACATACAAATCACAAAGGAAAGTGTTTACCATCTTTTAGCAGTGAACTCTTAAGAGAGTCACAATAATATAAACTCTTTCATTCTCAGTGGTTCATTTAACGGTAGTAACCAGAACTTACTTCAATTGTTAAACAAAAGTGGTCTTAACGTCGACATAAAGATAAAAGATAAATTCACAATAGGCGGCAGCTTGGTTGTTTTCACACTCTGTATATACAAAGAGTCACAATAGACAACAGTAAACTACTCCACACCTTCACCTTTGTACCATAACATGAACACAAGATAATATATGAAAAGCTTTTGAGACCCTTAGCCAAAAGTTTCAAAGCAAAAAGATATATGTGGGTCTAATAAACTATTAGGAAACCGCAAAAATGTCAACGACAAAAAAAGAAAGCTGCTGCTTAGACAACAGTCTGAACATCCACACAAATAAACTCACGATACAATAATACAGGTCACGTGCCTTGTACGTCCTACAGGGACATCTCGTCAGAAAAGAAAAAGTTAAAACCACAAATTAACAATAAATTCCAGTACCAAAAACAAACTTCTACAACATCTGACTACACAAAGACATAAAAGTTAACATAACAGAAGGAGAATAACAATTGTATCCGCCTCTGATATTCTCAACAAAGACGCCTTAGGCAGAGAGAAACGAAGTAATATCATTATTTCCTTACACTTGAAAAACATAAATAACCATGGGACTGATAAAAATATAGAATGCATTTTCCTATTCAGGAAATAAAGTTTTCTTTTCAAAGTATGAAAAAGTTAAACCCTATGAAAAAATAAATTTTTAAAATAAACGAAAAAACAAATTAAAAAGAAAATTTATCAGGTAACAGATTAAACATATTAAAAAACTCTCCAATATCAAAGAACTCAACTTCAAATCCCTCCGCAAAAAAAGTAATATTCGCGTAAGTTTTTACACAAAAACTCTGAAGATAGCGCCG
>NW_027313411.1:0-21823 GCF_040954645.1 Diabrotica undecimpunctata | reverse complement strand
ACGCGCTATCTCAGAGTAGTATATGCTTTTTTCCTGTTGGACTGAGAACTAAATTTGAAATAAAATCCATGGAAACTGTATTTAGTTTTTCATATACAACATTAGATTTATATGTGTTCTGGTTTTTGAAATTCTTTTCTTTGTTTAGTTGACATATTGGGCATTGGGTAGTAATTTCTTTTGCTATACTTATGTCATTCTTTGCAAAATAATTGTCCCTAAATAGCATCCATAGCTTTCTTGAACCAATATGCATATAATTGTTATGTAAATTTTTCAATATTTTCTTTGCTAAAGTTCTAGTTATTACATATACTTCTATGCCATTTATTATTTTATAATATACTCCATCTTTCCTAAGGACTTTTTGTTTTTCACTCAAATTGATCTGATCTCTTATAATTTCTTCTTTAGAATATAATCCAGTACTTTCTACTAATTGATTTAATCCAATTTTTATTGTTCGCTGCCCTTTTTGTGGTGTATTTTCTAACCTTGATAAAGCATCTGCCACTATATTGGATTTTCCAGAAATGTATTTGATTTCAAAGCAGTATTCACTAAGTATTAGACTCCACCGATGTATTCTACTGTTTCCATATTTGTTATTTAATATAGACGTTAAAGCTTGGTGATCTGTTTCTATTGTAAATTCATTACCCAACAAATAAAATCTTAATTTTGTGACACAGTGTATTATACTTGCTAACTCTAATTCCGAAACTGAGTAACCCTTTTCATGTGGCTTTGTAATTCTTGAAATGAATTGTATTGGGTATTCGACCCCATCATGTATTTGTAATAATACCCCTGATAATCTCTCTATTGATGCATCTGTTCTTAATATGAATGGCTGTGTGTAGTCAGGATAGTATATTTTCAAATTTGACAGAAAAATGTTTTTAATTTCTTGGAATGCTAGTTCTCTTCTCTGATCCCATCTCCATTTTACACCTTTTCTCAGTAGTTCAAGTAATGGAATTTCTTTTATACTTAGATCTGGTATCATCCTTTTATAATAATTAATTATTCCAATAAATCCTCTTAAAGTTCTTAAATTGTGTGGTGTTTTATATTCCTGAATGACTTGTGTCCGTTCTGGATCCATTTCGATTCCCTTAGTATTTAGTTTATAACCTAGATATATGACTTCTTTTTGAAAAAATGTACATTTTTCTTGATTTATTTTTAGTCCAACTTTGTCTAATCTATTTATTATAATTTTTAGGTGTTTCTCATGATCTTCAGCCGTTTTAGAAAAAATTAATATATCATCAATGTAGTGAATTACAAAATGTTCATATTGATCCAAAATATCATGAAGACATCTACATAGAGCACTGCAAGATGATTGAAGTCCAAATGGTACTACTTTGAATTGATATACTACTCCATCTATCTGAAATCCTGTATACTGTCTACTTTTTCTTTCTAGAGGTATTAACCAGAAACTATGCTGTAAATCGATTTTAGTGAAAAATGACATTCCTGTAATTCTTCCTAATATTCCATCTATACTCATTGGTGCTTCAAATTGCTTTTCAGTAATCTTGTTAATATTCCTTGCATCCAAACATAACCTGATTTCACCTGATCTTTTTCGTACTACTACTATGGGGTTAATAAAACGTGTGTCTGCCTTCTCAATGATCCCATCTTCTAACATATTATTAATTGTTTTGTTTACTTCTTCTCTGTATTTATATGGTATTGGGTATGATTTTGTTTTAAAATCTTTTTCTTCTTTAACTTTTATATTATGGATATAATTTTGTGCAATTCTATTTTCTTTATTGACAAGTCCCTTGTGTTGCTGCAATATGGAAATGACTATTGATTTATATTCTTCAGGGCAATTTAAAACTTTCATCATATCTTCTTCTTTACAAATCACATTATTCTTCAATATGTACTCATTATTCCTTGCTTCCAATTTTACGCACTCCGCCTCGTAGGCATCCATCTGCTTAAAATTTCCATTCCTTAAATATTCACTACAATAATTATTCTTTACATTCTTTTGGGACATTTCCCTATCATCAAAATACATTTCTTCTTCATAAACATCATTATTTTCTTTTAATAATATCCTATCAACTCTTATTCCTTCTTCTACCTCATCTTTCTGCATAAATTTAATTATTTGCCCTTCCAAAGTTACCATTTTTTCTTCAAAATCTATCTTTACTTTCTTCTTTTCCAATTCATCATTTCCCATTAATATATCAACACATAAATCCTTGACAATAAATCCTTGCATATTAATCTCTTTATTAAGAATATTAATTTTAAAATTGGCTAGTTTATCAATTTCACCCAACTTCTTATTATTTGCACCAACAATTTTAATTTTTGGAATCTTTATTATATCTGATAATTTTAATGTATTAAAAATAAAATTCTCCGAGACTAAAGTACTTTCTGAACCAGTATCTATCATAATTTTAATCATTTTATTTTTGGCCAAAGCATTTATGTAAATTAAATTAATAGATTCAATAATTTTCTCTTCATCTAAAGAAATAAATTCAGAAGGTTTTTCATAATAGCAATGGCCTAACTTGTAATTCAGAAAGTTTACTGCACAAAATTTTGATTATTAGAATTGTCAGATTGTATCTGACCACTTGGATCTGATGTCCTATGTCTTTCCCTACTATTACTTCTACTCACATTTTCCTGCCTTGTACTACTTCGTTCCCTGTCTTCGCAGCTTCTATTCCTTCGAACACAATTTACCTGTCTGTTATAGTTAGGTCGCTCTGTATTTCTTCTATTGTTAAAATCTTGTCTATTATTATTAGTACTGTTATTAAAATGTTGTCTATTATAATTAGTATTATTATTAAAATTCTGTCTATTTTGATTACTGTTATTATTATTAAAATTTTGTAAACTATCACCATATCTATTATATGATTGTCTATATTGTTGATTATCATTATTATATTGAAAGTTATTATTGTTTTTTCTGTTGTTATTATTACTTGTCATATTGCCTCTTTGTATTCTTTGAATAAAATTAATAAAACTATCTATTGTTTGAATATTTTGTACAGTTACGGTTTGCACAACATCAGCATCAAAATGTCTAGATACATTTAAGACTGTTTCATCCTCTCTAAGTGGTGGTTCTAAATATTTTGCAACTGTTATCAATTTCAATGCATAATCTACCATATTTGATTTTAAATTTTGATTATACTTTCCAAAATATAGAATTTCTCTAAACTTGGCTTGCTCTAATTCACCCCAATAATAATTTAAAAATTTATTTTCAAATGTTTGAAAATTATCTAAATCATTCTCAATACTAGCAAACCAAGTTGCTGCATTGTCATTTAATGTCATTCTAATATAATCTTTAATATCATTAATATTATTCACCAATCTTAATTTATGTTTTAAACTATTTATGTATACTCTAGGATGCAAATTTTTTATATTACCAGAGAATTTAATCCCAGTCTCATTTGTTAAATTTAAGTAAGGTCTCCCTATGTCTCTCATTTGTGAAATATCATCTATTCTCTGTTCCACATTTCTTATTTGATTACTATTTATTTGGATATTTTGTTGTATATCGTCTAATTTTTCTTCTGTGTTTCTCCTGTCTTCGTTAATTTTTACTTCTAAGTTACATTTCTGTAACTCTATTTTCTGTTCTATATCTATTTTATTATCTTGAATAATCCTCTTTACTTCTGTCCTCTCATTGTCTATCCTTTTCTTGTAGTCATTCCGTATACTTTTTATTTCATTTGCTACTTTTTTCTCTGCAGCTTCAAGTTTTTTATCCATTTGTTTTTTCCATTTGTTTTACAATTTTATTATTATTATCTTCTATTTTCTTTTCTAATTTTCTATAATTCTCTTCCAATTTCTGTTCCATTTTTTTCATGTCTTCTTTGACTTCTTGTGAATTCTGTTCCATTTTTTGTTCTATTTTTTTCATGTCTTCTTTGACTTCTTTTGAATTCTCTTCCAATTTTTTTATGTCTTCTTTGACTTCTTTTGAATTCTCTTCCAATTTTTTTATGTCTTCTTTGATTTCTTTTGAATTCTCTTCTATTGTCTTTTTCATCTGCATCATTAATGACATCAAAGCTGCCATATTGATATTTTCCTCTCTTTCTGGATTCATTTCTGCAGTATCTTGTGGAACTTGAACTAAACTCTCCTCTTGTATAGGTTGTGTTTCTACTTCCACATCTTCTTCATTCTTTTTGCTTCTTGTACTTTTCTTTCCTTGAGACATTTTGAGACTTTACTTGTTCAAATATAATTAAAATTAAAATCTATACTTTTTCTTTCTACTGATAATTAATTTAATTATATGAGAGCACTTATCTTTCCAAACTAATTCTTTTAAATAGAGAGCCCCACGTTGGGCGCCAAATTGTTATGATGTGTTTTTTGTTTGAATGATGAGCAATGAGTATTTTTAATAATATAATATATAGGGTTTTTATCGCGGTTCTCAAAGAATTAGCTTGTAAGTACTTTTTTAAATTATCTTTATTATAACTATTATGAAACACACATATATATCTAACCTAGCCAATGTAAATTTAAAATAAACTATCTTTAAATTGATGTTCTTATAAAACTAATTAAATTCTATAGACAATGTTAAATTTAAACAAACTATCTTCAAAATTGAAATTGTTATGACATTAACTAAATTATATTAACAAAATTTTGTACCTTTCTTTCACTGAATGCCTAAATGAACTGTTTTCCACTATATATATTCTAATCACCACTGAAAGTCTTCGTACTTCGGTTATCCTTGTTTTTGTGAAATTACTTTTTTCAATTATCAGCTTCTACCAATTTAAGATATAGTTTTCTTCACCAGCATTTCTACACCACCAACCAAACCAGCAAACAGCATTTATATTTATTCTTCTTTTCAATATAGCAATATCCAATTATTATAAGTTGATTTATACTAATCTCCAACCATAATATAATTTAATTTCTTCCAATATACTTTTTTTTTAATCTTCAATAATTATTTGTGTATAATTATAAATGTGCATTAAATATATGCATAATTTTTAATCTTCTTTTAACTCACTATATTAAACAATTTGACTATTTGTACCTGATTCACTGACTCCAACTAACTTTCATATTTCTTACTAAACTTTTCTGACTGACTTCTTGAAAATTCTGAACAATTTACTTCACTAAATGTGTCTATGTACTAACTTTCATAATGAACTGGCCTGACTTCTGACTAAAAACTTAAAACTCTTCTGACTGCACTATCTAAAACTTTTCTGACTAAAAACTTTCAAAAACTGCCATCTTGAATCCAAATCACGGGTATTTATATCTTTTGGACATTCTAGAACCATCTCGTAAGATATCATGTTCTATTCAGTTCTATTTAATACATGTCTGAATTTTCTGGAACAAACCATTTCGCAAACATGGCCATCTCCGGAGATCCAGAGAATTCCATTCTTTTCTATTAATAATTTTGTTTATATTTAGGCTTTTCAGATCAGAATATATAATTAAATTAGTAACTTAACATTCTAATTTAACAAAACACACATTTCAAACAATATATTATTATAACCCACTTTATATTCATAAATATTCTTAAACGTCACTTCAGAGTATAAATATCTGTCAATCTCCGAGAGTATTCTTGGTTGCCTATGCACATGGCTCACTTAAATTTATTTACAACATTAAAATTACTAGAATACAACTTTTTACAATCATTATATGCTAATTTATTAAAAATGCCCTCACATAAATACACTTTTATTAAATTCTCTAGTATATAACTTATTTAAAACAACCAAATATCTAATATTATGTAGTATATAACTTATAAATTATTTTCTATAAACCCTAATCGTCACAATATATATATATATATATATATATATATATATATATATATATATATATATATATATATATATATAAGGTTCTTGAACTCCTAAGTGGAGCATAGAGCTTCAGTGAAAACGCGCCATCGGGTTCTATTTTGCGCTAAGGCCTTCACCTCATTCCAAGACTTTCCTTGGCCTCTTATCTCGTCCATGATGGATCTTCTCCAAGTTTGTACTGGGCAACCTCTTTTTCTTTTCCCTTGGGGATCTCACTCTAGGACAGTCTTTGCGACACTGCAACTATTTTTTCGGAGTGTGTGACCGATCCAACCCCACTTTCTGGACTTAATTTCATTTTGTACCCTCTTTTGTTCGGTCAGGTGTAGCAGATCGTCGTTTCTGATGGTGTTAGGCCAGAATATACGAACAATTCTTCGTAGACATTTGTTAACAAAGACCTGCAGTTTGTCTGTGAGGGTGTTTGTCACTTTCCAGGTTTCACATCCGTAGAGTAGAACAGACATGACATTTGATCGGAATATTCGGATCTTTGTCCTTGTAGTATACTCGCCAGATCTCCAAACAGGGTTGAGCGTGCTGAAAGCTTGTTGAGCTTTTCGTATCCTCATACGAATATCGTCTTCTGTACCTCCGTTTTCTGTTATGACACTTCCAAGATACGTAAAGTTTTCCACATTTACAATCTGCATATTGTCAATAGTAAATAGCGTGTTTTCCTTGCATTTATTCTCATGGATTTGGTTTTACTAATATTGATTTTCAAACCTATTTTATTGGCTTCAGTGGAAAGTGTTTCCAATTGGTAAGCCAGATCTTGGAACCTTTGACCTAATAGACAGATATCGTCCGCGTATTCTAGATCGCTTAGGCGTGTGGTTAACGTCCATTGTATCCCTCTTGTGTCGAAGTCTAGTTTGGAGAGAACATAGTCTATAGCTATGTTAAAAAGAAACGGAGAAAGCACGCATCCCTGTCTAACTCAAGTAAGTACGTTGAATTCGTCACTGTTGATCCCATTGTGTGTCACGCTGCATTTCGCGTCAGTATATAGTGACTTTATAATAGAAATTATTTTTTGCGGGATGTTTCTTAGCTCTAAAATTTTCCATAGAGCAGCGTGAGACAAGCTATCAAAGGCACGTTCAAAATCAACAAAAACCATGTATAGGGGTGTGTTCCATTCAACCGATTGTTCCATTATTACCCTCACAGTATTAATGTGGTCTATGCAGGAGGATTCTGGCCTAAAGCCTGCTTGATTAGCTCGAAACTCAACCTTGTTTGTTATTCTTTTCAGTATGATGGTCGCAAAAATTTTATTTATGACAGTAAGCAAGGTTATTCCTCTCCAATTTTTGCACAGTGTAAGGTTGCCTTTTTTGGAAGCTTGATAATGTTACCTTTTTCCAGCCCGCTGGAATGTGGTTTGTTTCCCACACCTCTCGGATTATGGGGAGCAAAAGTTCAGCAGTTAGATGCGGATCAGCTTTAAGCATTTCAGCAGCAATGTTATCGATTCCCGGTGACTTGTTGTTTCTCAGAGATTTGATAGCTGCTATTATCTCCGTTTTGAAAGGGGCCTCGCAAGAAATATGCAAGTCTATATTCTGCGGGTTTTCGACTATTTCGTCTGCGTTATCTCTGGGAATACCTAGCATCTCCTGAAAATGCTCTTTCCATCTCTCTACTTGGTCATCTGTTGTAGTAAGCAATTCGCCTGTTTTGGATCTTACAATGTTCGAACAGTTGGACCCTTTTTGTGTTAGTCGTCTAGTAATTTGGTAAAGCTCCCTAGTTCTGTTGTGTTGTGCAGCTGTTTCTGCTTGTTTTGCAAGTTCTTCAGCCCACCTTCTTTTGTCTCTCTTCTTGCTTCTTTTCTCTCATACACCAACTATAATACAACGCGTAGAAGCCATCTCCCACCGGCATATTTAGAATCTGTGCACTGTAACTTTATGCATTTTTGTCACTAAAACAAATTTTTTTCGTAGACTATGTTGTGTTATTTTACAACTTTCATATAGTAAGGTAAACATTGAACAATTAAAAAGATGATATCATAGAAAATAGGCACTAGCTTATTAAAGTAATAAATGTTCAAAATGTTACCTATTAACATCCAATCATTTATGAACTCTTTTAATCAGCTTTTCATTAGTAGCTCTTGATATTGATTCTTTATTTATTTTGTTAAGAATTTAAAGGACTTGTTTTATTATAGCTTCCTTAGTAGTGACAGGTTCAGAGAACACCTTATTTTTAACGCATCTCCAAATATAGAGTAATCTAACGATGACAACAGAAGCTTGGTGACCAGAGAAACGGATCCTTATTAGCTATCTGTCTCTGGCCAAATATTTTATCAAGCAATGTGCCGACTCCTTGAATATTGTGAGCCGGTGCTCCATCTTGTTAACCTTTCCGTGGCCGTGCGGGGTATTTTAGGTACCCCAGATGCGGTTTTGTTTTTATAACTTTTCAAAATATTTTTATTTTTCTTTATCCCTCCAGGTAATCTTAGAAAATATATTACCAAATCATTTTTTTGTAAAAATTATTAAATATAATTTCAATTTTATAGTAAAATTGAAATTAATTCCTTGGGGTACCTCCGTTACCCCGCACGGCCTGCTGCGTATTGAAATCATACGCGTATATTCCTGTCGTCGGCCAGCCAAATATGATGTAAACGAAATGAAATGTAAACAATATTCTATTTTTAGATTACTGTTAGACTAAAATAATCAGGTTTAGTTTACTTTAGTCGATCTTAGTAGTAATTTCTTTGCTTTGCGGTACGTATTTGTGTATTTCGGAGAAAATGGCGCGACGTGAATATTATACTAAAGAGGAATTACGTAGAATTTTAGAAGAGAGTGACAATGATGAATACGAGATCAGTGATAGTGAATCAGAAAGTACCGACAATGTCGAAGAACAACAAACAGTTCTAGATGAAATTACAGTCTCTGAAAACGAAAGTGAAAAGTCTACTTTTGAGCCAATTGCGGAAATACTAAAATCGAAATCAGGATATGAATGGAAAACGCAACCCCCTGCACCTACAAGGCGCAAGGCTCATAATATATTAAATTGTCGAGAAGGTTTACAAAATAATAGGTGAGTATACATTTTGAAAATAAACAAATGTTTTGATTAATTCGCAATTCAATTTAGCATGGCTCTAACTTCAATAAAAGAAGCACTCCAATGCTATCTAAATGACAATATGCTAGCTGACATATCCACTCACACAAATCGACATGGAGAAGTATATTTTGAAAAATTTAATGAAACTCATCCTGATGATCAAATGCGTTGGAAGAATGTTACAATTACTGAATTATACGCTTTCATTGCAGTGCTTATAGCAAGAGGGAGGAATCACGGAAGAAAACTCCACTTGTCGGAAATGTGGGCCGAAAATGAACTATTCAAACAACCATTCTTTACTGCTGTAATGTCTAGAAATAGATTCAAAATGATACATAGACACTTGCGATTTGATGACCCCTCAACAAGAGCAAATAGAATAATAGAAACAAAAGATAAACTACAAGTAATTCGCAATACATACGATCAATTTGTAAAAAATTGCTTTGATAATTATTCACCTGGTGAAAATATCACAGTCGATGAGAGATTAGCTACATTCAGAGGAAAATGTCCTTTTAGAGTTTATATAAAAAGTAAACCTGGTCGATATGGAATACAAATTTGGGTTTGTTCGGACTCTGATACTGCTTATATTTTGAACAGTCAGATATACACTGGAATGATAGAAAATCAACGAGAAATAAATCAGGGTTTTAGGGTAGTTCTAGACATGGTTAAACCCTATTTTGGATCAGGGCGTGGAGTTACCACAGACATTTTTTTTACCTCTGTTCCCCTAGCCGAAGAACTGCTAAGACGTCAACTTACAATTACGGGAACTCTAAGGGCCAACAAAAAAGAGATTCCTGCTGAATTTGCTCCAAATTCTGCGCGCGAAGAACGTTCCTCTATTTTTGGATTTTCTAATGATCTCACATTAGTATCCTATGTACCTACAAAAAAGAAAGCTGTCATTTTGTTATCGACACAGTTTCACAGCGACGAAATATCCTCTGATGAAAAAGAAAAACGTAAGCCTGAAATTATTTTACACTACAATAAAACCAAAGGGTCAGTTGACACCGGAGATAAAATGACTAGACTATATACAAGTGTTCGTTCAACTAGGAGATGGCCATTTAGGATTTTTATGGAAATTATTGATATGGCTGCACTCAATGCCTATATTATATTTACTAAAAAGTTTCCCGATTGGAAGAGTAATGACCGAAGTAGGCGAAGAATTTTTTTACAAAACTTGGCAGAAGAACTTTCACTCCCAAACGTTCTACACCGGAAACAGAATAATAAAAATTTTCACAAAACTGTAAAAAGTGCAATAGATTTATTTCTCTCTAATAGCAATGCCACTGTGTCAGAAACCCCTGCCAGAGACATTCAACAATATACAAATCGAAGATGCAGCTTTTATGCCAGAACACGGGACAGAAAGACTAAAATATTATGTAGTACATGCAGAAAACCCATAGGCAACATACCTCGAGAAGAAACTAAAACATTTTTTTGCCCTGATTGTAAAAATGATATTTAAATAAGATCATATTATTGTAATTACAGGTAAAATAAAAAAAATGTACATCTTTTTAATAATAAAAACAAATTATTTCAGTGACTAGCGCTTTATTATATAACTTTCCAAACAATAATGTATAATTTAAATGAATTATTAAAGTATTTTAGTGGGGAACCATAGTTACCCCGCACGGCCTGCAACGTAAGTTTTTATAGCACGGTTCCGGAAAGGTTAAAGCCAAGCCTTGTTAGCCTTATTATTCTGTAAAGCGTGCAGTGCTGGTACAATTACTTGCTGTAATATGTTGCAGTAACTCCCTTCATCTAAATTTTCGTCATAAATCATGAGAGAGACTACCTTATTATTTTTCACAGCACAAAAAATATTGAACGAAAAGAATGCTTGAAATTTACTATCCCACGTGAGCTGAGGATTTTCGTCACTCCAAAAGTGACTCTTAGGGCGGTTAAACATACCATTTTTTGTAAACTTTGATTTATCACATATTCATTTATCGAATAACTTCATTTATGAATTAAGTTATTCGATGAAATTAATAACTTCATTTATCAAATAATTTTTTCTCAAATAATCTCCATGATGTAAATGTTGAGCTAGTGTATACGAATAAAGGGTCTAAGGATGTTTAATAAAATTCTGTGAATTGTTCGAGTCAATACCTGTAATAATTACTCATATTACCGTAAGGATAAATTTGTATTAACTGCAAAATATACCAAGGTATCTATTTGTAAGTTTTTATTATCGGCGTGGGTCCTTTTACCTATAAGCTGACCAAACTGGAAACAGTTGTTCAACGAACGTTTTACAGTTTTATGTTTTTTCATGATACTTATAATTAAATTTAAAAAATCATCATTTGTATATCGTAAATGAGCCATTATTATTTTGTTAAGAAAATTAGGCAAATTAATATTATAACTGTCACCCAATGGCATACAATAAGGTTACTATTAAACATTAACAATACCTGATATTTTTGTCAGAATATTTCATACAGTACATTGAACCAACTTATACCTCTAAACAATGAACGGAATTCGCAGAATCCCTTTCGTTGTAGTAAAAGGCACGATAAACTGCACTGGTGTTCTCGATAATGCTTAACACTTTGCTAAATTTTAGATATAAATAAATATATGTGCCATTAACCCGTTGTTCGTAGTTTTGCATATTTTACGAATGCGTAAAAACAATCAACATGTCAGTTTAGATACTTTACTGGCCAAAATAAGAGATAGATAAGTTTCTGAAATTAAGAGGACTAGCCTTTGAAAAGTGTTGAGAGATTTAGGATTTAAATTACCATTACCTTACCATTCGAAGATTTTGGACAAACAATCAAAATAGTCGTGGAAGGTACCGAGGTAACTTAAAAATAATATCAATTTTCCGGAATACGTCTTCAAATCAGAGTTACTGGAAATTTTGAAACGTAATGAAAAACCAACAGTTTATATAGTTGACCAAATTGTATCAAGTTATACACATCAAGTACTACTGTTACCGCCGTATCACTGCCAGTTTAATCATATCGAACACATCTGGGGTGTATGTAAAATGTATTCTGATAATTACGTTGGATGCAGTGGATACAGTGACGATGCAGTTAGGGAAATGTAGCAAGAAGCTCTCAAAACTGCAATTCTAGAAATATGGGCCAAAACTGTAAATAAATGTAAAAAAATAATGGAAGAGTGGTGGATCCGGGAAAACTAAAATTAATATTCTAAATCGGCAAAAATATTCTAAACAAAGTAATTAAAAAGATTATGAAGAACTCCAGTGCAGTTTACCGTACATTTTACTAACACGGAAAGGTTTTCTGCGAATTTTCTTAATCGTTTAGAGTTGTAAGTTGGTTGAATGTACTGTAGGCTACTTGATAAATAAATTTTTTGTGACCAAAATGTATAAAGTTAATTTATTTGAAAACTTCAAGAGTAAGGTACAGGGAATACTAATACAGATTGATAGTGAATAACAATTTTTTCCAAAATAATGAATCACATACAGGGTGTTCCATTTGAAAAAAAGAAATTGGGCGAAAATTTAGAATGCCGATTTTATGCTGATTTTGACAGCACCCTGTATAACAAAAATGGTAACTTTACACTGTAAACGATAATGCTATATCTGGTTAATAAGTTCCTAAGGAATGTAAACTTTTATTCAAATTACATTAGAGGATATTGAACTTAATATGCATGGTAGAAAAGTGTAATTTTCAAATAGAACTATAACTCAAAAACGGTTTACAATAGGTATAGGGAAGTAATAACAAAAAATGTTCAGAATAATGTGAATATTTCTAAAATGAAAAAATGTATAGGGCGTCCCTTAAAAAAAAACAAAGTTAAAAGCAATTTCCGGTATAACCGGAAGAAGAAAATAGATGAAAATATTTTCATTAAATAGGTCACTCTTCAAAACAGCTTCATTTTAATTTTTATGATTCAGCTGCCTTTAATTTCTGGATATATTTTTAAATGGCCGTTTATCTGCTGCACCCTGTATACAAAGGCATCCATTAACAAAATAAAGCATAGATAGAAAAGTTAATCTTCTAATACATAAATTAATATTGGTACTACCTTTTAATATGTTTCAAAAATCTTTTAGCTGATGAAATGGACCAGGCCGATGAGGAACTCAAAGAGACAATCAAAAACATCTGGCCGATCCAAGCCAAGAACATGGTGGAGCTGCTAGTTCCACCGACCAACCAACTCAACACCGGTAAAATGTCCGTCGGCAAATTATACGCCGGTCTGTTGATCCTGGAGAGCTGGCGTAGCACCAGGTTCGGCCAGGTGGAGCCCACTGGTATACCGGTAAGACGCTTTTTTTATTCTCAGGCTACATTATCAATGCTATTTCACCATGACATTTGTATTTACCTATCCACACTATTACTATTTGTTGGTTATTGTCGGGTAAATGGATGTTTTGTGTGTTTGTATTTAGACGTTGTGTATATATTTATTGTAGTAGGACGACCTTTACAATAAAAAAAGCAAACTGGTTGTTAAAATAAATAAAAATACATAATTATATTTTACTAAACACAGCTCCGAATCTTCTTTATGAACGTTATAATCATTTTATTGATTGTTTAGTCATTAACACCTTAGACCTCTGCAAACTCTACTGATGTATTTTTAGTTAGCTTTTGCGCTTTTTAAGCAAAGTTTTTCAAAATGTTTTCTAAGAAAATTTTAGAAGAAGCCTCTTTAATATTTTAAATGAGTAAATAGAGTCTTGTTAATTTGTGAGCATATAACCAAAAATATTATTAGAACAACCATTTTGTTTTCTATAATTTTACACTAATATGGCATTGGTATTGATGTATAAAATTATCTATATAATGTTTATTTTAAAAATAAACATCAAACATAAATATGTTATTAAGATATAGTCAAAGGACATATTTAAAAATTCAGCCGCTAAAATATGATATATTTTATTTCTTTTTCTACAAAACATCACCAAATTAAAATATAAATAGTAAGTTTTTGATCTATTTTAAGAACTATAAAGTATATACCATAAATATACCAGCGAATAATTAATCTCTTCTAGTTTTCCTAGTTTTAATATTCTTTATTTTGAACAATATTTAGCAAATAATATTAGATTGTGGTGACACAATTAACTTATTTAAATAATGTTTTAAAAGCTGTAAAGTCTTCTGGATTAAAGTACCATATAAATAATTTTCGTCTTCTTTATCAAATATCTACTATTCAATTTTTAATATACAACTTCTGCAAACTCTACCACGTCTTTCTATTTTCGCCCTAGCAATCAATAATCTTACTACTAGTTCACGGATAGCCTCGTCTCATCTAGAAGTTTATCTTTTTTGTCGTATTTTGTCATTCCCGGGTTATTATTTTGTGCTTCATTCTTTCAATGTAGTTCTTTGTCTACCCCACTTAAATGTTATCTAATTTTTGAGCCATCAGCTGGATCACTGAAATCTTCGAAGGGTACTGAAAGAAAAGAAATTTTTACGGATGTGATGTAGCCTTTCGAAGCTACTTCATGCAGTGCCAAAATCTATGGTTTAAATTGGCCATTGGCATATGTTTATTTTCTATTATTAGCTGCTCTAGGTATAACTAGTGGGAATAGTTCACTATTTTTTCATCGATGTTCCACTGCTGGACATAGGTCTCCCTCAGCTCTTTCCATATGTCTCTCTCTTGTGCGGCTTGCATTCCGTTATTGCTAACACGCTGCAGGTTGTCAGTCCATCTAGTTGGTGAACGTCCCCTGCTCCGTATTGCTTCTTGTCTTGGTCTCCACTCTAAAATACGTTTTATCTATCAGTTATCTAATAATCAGATGACCTGTCCTACCCAATTTCATTTTAACGACGCAATTTTTTCGATAGCGTCTGTTGTTTTTGTTCTACGACGTATTTCTTCGTTTGGGGTTCGGTCTCTCTGAGAGACACCTAACATCTGGGACTCCATAGCCATCTGAGTCACGCGAATCCTGTTAACTACCTTTTTTGTGAATGTTAATGTTTTCGCTCCATAAGTGAGTACAGGTAACACACATTGGTCAAAGATTTTCCTTTTGAGTTATATGGGTAGATCCGATTTAAATACATAGTTTAATTTACCAAACGCTGCCCAGGCTAATCCTATGCGACGTGGGAGCTCACATGTCTGGTTATCTCTGCCCAACCGAATTTCATGTCCTAGGTACTTATACGATGAAGTCTGCACAATATCCCTTCCATCAACAGCAATATTTCGATTTAGCACCAGAGTAGTCCTTATTTGCATCTTGTTCATATTAATCTTTAGTCCGACCTCCAAGGAAGCATGATATAATTTTTCAAACATTATTATAGCATCATCCATACGATCGGCTATAAGGACGATGCCATCTTCAAATCTTAAATGACTGAGTTTCCCTCCAGTTATGTTGATACCATGCTCGTTCAGATGTGCCTTCTTGAGTATGTTCTAAAAGCATCGTGAATAGTTTTGGAGAGACTGTGTCTCCTTGCCGTACTCCTCGCTGTATACAGAATTTATTTGTTTCTTGTTCAGAGTATCTTACGCTAGCTGTGGCATTTTGGTAGATATATTTGATTATGTTAGTGTAGCGATGATCTATTTCGCATTCTGTCAATGCTTTTAACATTTTCTGATGGCTTGTGGTATCGAATGCTTTCTCCTAGTCGACAAATATCAGTACTAATGGTTTTTTATAATCTGAAAACTTCTCTATTAGGTTCTTTATCACTAGTAAGTGGTCGGTAGTGCTGTATCCTGATCTAAATCTACTGATAGAAGTCTAATTTAGCGTCCAGTCTTTTTTTGATAATTTTTGTGAAAACTCATATATGTGTGAAAGCAAACTGATAAGACGGTAGATTTTTAAATCTGTTATGTTTCCTTGCTTGTGTAATAAAGTTATAACTGCAACATTCCATTGAGAAGGAGTTTTTCCTTGGTAGATGCATTCGTTCAAAAGCTTGGCCCTTGCTCAGCTTGGTCAAACTATTGCAAAGCTCAGGTTCTTAGTTATATGTGCTATGACTAGATTGACTAACAAGGTATATTTTAGCATCCTGTTTGAAATTCCTGTTTACTTTAATGTTTTTTTGAGTCTTAAAGTAATCTCACTAAACTGATAAAGCAATCATATTAAAAACCCACTATACCAGTGGCAATAAATCTACAAAGAGCCAAATACTTTGTTGTCATACACAAATTTAATGTTCAGTTTTTCTATTGTTCTACAACGCTTCCAAGTATCTAAATGAGGTCTTTTGTGGTGTAGTTTTTTTGGGATCCGGCTTCTTTTTGTCTTCTTCTTAGTTCAGGCAAGTTAGGTGTATCTCTCACTTGGTCATAAGACCTTTGTACCATGCCCTGTTTTTTCCCATTAAAAAATTTCCAATAACCCCTGTGAAGTTTCCTCGTTGGTAGTTATAGGATCCTTTCTGGTTCAATCCTCAGTTGGCCAGTGAATTCTTGCCTCGTATCTTTTAGCACATTGCAATTGCATAGGATTTGTACGGCAGTCTGGGGTTCCATTTAGAATTTTCTGCACCAAAGTTCATTCATCTTATCTATTTTATATAGGTGTTTTCTTTAATGACAATGTTCAATCATTATTTTGTTAACCGTTTTGATCTCTCGTTTATTGAGATGCATCAAATTGTCCGAAAGTGTTTTTATCAATATTTACTCTTGAGTAGCTCTCGATTTTTTTATTATTCATTATCAGCCACTTCTGAACCTTGATTTCTGCAGCATTTTTGCTAATGCCGCACAATGGTTCTGAACCTACAAAAGTTTCTCTCGAGCCTAGTTTGGCCAAAAAATCTGCTCGTTTATTTTAATTCACCATTTTATAAGCCAGTACCTCTATTAAAGACGCTTTATTGTCTATGTTAGGTTATTGAGAAGATCTTTGCAGTTCCTAACCAGTTTTGATTTGGTAAATGGGTTATTTACGGCGAGAGTAACAGCTTGACTATCTGTATAACTGTTGGTTCTCTTCTCTCTTTGGTGGGGACTCCCTTCATGATTTTATCAATACAGACCAACAAATCAAAAACTTCATCCTGAAACACAGTACTACATTGACCTAGGCTGTAAGATTTGTTATAATTGCACGTCTGTCAAAAAAATTCCGATCCAGTACCGTGGGTAGTTTTATCAATGGGCAGATCCATCAGCGAACTACTTTCGGGTTCTGACACTAGATTGTGCGGGGCGGCTTCATCTGATTTCCCTGTTAGCACTTTGATACATTTATTGCCACTGGTAAAGTGGGTTTTTAGTATGATTGTTTTTCTTGTTGTATTTATTTAAGATTTTTTTTTAAGGTTTTTAACATGACATTGTTCTGTATGATTTTGATAAAGTGTAATCTGTTTTTCATGGCTTAGAAATAAACGTCATTCTCGCTCTTCTTCAATCTTTGGAATTCTACCCCAGAACATATCTAGCTTTAAAGATTTGGATCAGGGGACCCATAATTATTATTAGTCTGGGAAATATACCCAGTTTTGTATACCGTAAAAGTTTCAATAATACATCTGACCTTGTGGAAACCAAAGATCTCTTCAGGTCAGCCAGTCAATTCTGGTTGGGCTAAAATTTGCTTGTTGGTGATTTCTTGTTTTCACTAGTCAATTGCATCAACTCTGAGAAGTGAATACTCAACAGCCTCAGTATAATTAGTGTCTCAGTGTCCGTATACTTCTTATTGGGTAATTTAACTAACTTGGGTTTATTAGCGTTACTTTTTTAAGAAATCTGTTAATCTTTGCACTATAGAGTACATTTTTAACAATTTGACAGAAATATTTCCGGTTATATCCTATTATATCTTTATTCAGAGGATAGGATTATTATAGGTTTTATATAAGCCTTAAATGCTTTAAAATTACCTGATTTCTTCACCTTATTAGAAGTCTCGTTTTTCTTCTGAGGTCAGGCAGCAACTTATTCCACCAAGTTACTTGTCTTGGTGGGCGATTTTTTTTTAAATCGCACTTGCTCTTTCATGAGGCGACTATTGTATGTTGCAACCAGTCTACTATCAGCTTAACGCAATGTTGTTTTTTGGCCTTTCAGGACAATTCTGTACCCTTGTTTTAAGATTGCTCCCAAAGGATTCTTAATCAGTCACCTTAGGGTCTCTGTAAAACCTTCCGGTTTGACTGAGTTTATCTCAAATCATGTATGATCTTATAAGAATAACGCATCCAAGACACGCTAGTTGGATATCATGCCATACAACATAGGCTGAGATCGACCAGTGATTCTGCTCTTAATATCCCGAATGTAAGCTTATTACGATTGTTCGGCAAATTCAGTAATACAAAGGTAATCAAAAAGCAGCTTATCTGTGTTGAGGGATCCAGCTTATTCTGTGCTCTAATATAATTAAAAGTTATTTGTTCACTAATCATGTCAGTATTTTGTACATATATGTTATAAAATATCTTACTGATGTGTTTTTTCTTAATAAGCTAATATTTTGTTGTTTACATAGCGTATTTCTAAATCACAAGCAAATTGTTTACTCTGAGATAGCGCGTTTTTATCAATTTTTATCTTTGATGACGTAAAAAAAATCTATATTTAACTTTGCATTTTTTAACAAGATACTTAATTGAAATAAATATTGATTTTTTATAGCAAGAAACCTACAATCTGTTTTTAATCTAGATAGGAAAGTTATATGCTCTAAAAAAAATACGAAAAATTTTACTGGCTGAAACTTTTAGATGAATCCTTTGTAACATTTTTGATTATTATTATATTACAGTCAATATTCTCTGGAAGAGGTTTATTTTGTTAATATTCAAACAATTTTTGGAAATAAAATATAACTTAATGTTACATAAAATTGAAAATAAAAATATAAAACAGTACTAGAGAATCATCAATCGTGTTAAAAATAATTCCCATTTTTTGGAACGGAGATTACTTTACTAAAGTTATGATGAAGCTTGAATTTAATAATAAAACAAAAATACAAAAAACAAAACTAAAAAAAAAGTATACAGATAAAATGTTTAAGTAATGGATTTATTGGTTGCGAGAAAGTTGAAAATTGGTTGACCGAGTCACAAGGGCACGAAGTAATACTTACCATAAAAGAGAAAAACTTTTAGGCCATTTAGGAACATTTAGCCATCCAATGTAGGGACATAAATACACATACCTACAGTCTGTAATTCAGAGAAAAATTAAATGACAAATAAATATGGTAGCAGAAGAATGTCCTAGATGAGAAATTCAAAAGAGTAGTTTGATTGCCCCGAAAACTAACTGTTTTATAACAGCCGTAAAAAAATTTCGAATAGCCTTGACGATATAAAATCTTCGATCGGAGAGGAACAGACAGAAGAAAAACAGGTTAAACGTCACTAAAGATAGTAATAACTCCTGGAGAGAGAGAGAGAGAGACAGACAGAGAGAGAGAGAGAGAGAGAGAGAGAGGAGAGAGAGAGAGAGAGGAGTAAAGGAAGTAGAGTCCTGAAACTTGGTATATATCCTCCTTGATGTCCTATCCCGCATGAAGAATCAAAACGTACATAATTTGCAAAACATAAAGTTCTTGCATCTTCTAAAGTTGTATCAGATTTACAGATATAAAATACTGTGAAAACAAACGACATTATCTCTTTTATGCTGAATCTTAAGAGGCCATATGACTGTCTGTACCTACTGCATGTACCTCTTTCTGAACTACAGGATAGTGGGCTAGACAGATAGTGTAGGACTGAATTAGAAAGAAAATTATACTCCACGTAAAAAGTATAACACAAAAATAGAAGATTAATTAGTTAAAAGTTGCTAAAACCCAACAAAAAAAATATTATTGTAAGACCGAGACTAGAACATATTTCTGGACTCAGAACTTCTTAGTTTTAAATATAAATATCACCAAATGCTAACTCTACACAACCAGACCTAAATAAAATCTGCAAAGTAATGTCAAGTTGAGTATTTCTAATTTAGTTCTTTAAAAAATAGCTATTTTATATAACCTCTATATATTTAACAAAATATTTGCCAAAATTTATATTATTTCTCGTAATTATCTGATTAATTAATAATAGAAAATACAAAAAATTACTTTAGCATATATTTCTTTAATAAAATAACCTCTTCCTATAAATAAGTAGGACAAAACGTATTATCCCAATGCACATTATCAATACCCATCCATAGTATAGGACATAATAATCGATGTTATTAGTTTATGTTGTAGCTGAACACTATAAGTATACACTATAAACACTGATGTTGTGAAGTAGTTGAACAGAAACCTAGTACATGTTCATTCAACACGTATTTCAGTACCGTTTAATGTGAGCCACACGAGAAAAATTTAAATATACCCCAAATAGGTTTCTTGGATGGCGAAGACCCCTTAAGACGATTAGCGAATGAATTGATTTTTCTCGGAGACGAAATGCAATTCCAAATTATTAACTATTTCAGTTTAATATGTTTCTATAAGGTAGCTAAACAAACACATGTTTAATTCGTTTTGTTAATATTAAATTTTGTCAATCTTGAACAATATATACATAAAATTTAAAACAAAAAGTGAAATCAAACGATTTCTACCTGGCGAAACCGAATTCAAATTTTTACCACTGTGCTTCCGAAAACTTGCGAAGCAAACAGCTTGATAAATTACTCGGCAAGGGAGTCTAAAATTGCATTCCACATGCCGTTCATCATGGTCAAAATTCGTACTGAATTCAAGTAATAAAAAGTAATGACGGTATTAGATTTTTGTTTTGATACAGGCAGCGACAGCCGCTTATACGTATTTCGACCTCTTTAGGTCTCCTCAGAGAGAAATTTAAATATTATGTTTATATGAGATTAAGCCACGATTGTTGGTTGTAATGAAAATTACATTTTTAATTAACTAATGTTTGACGTATTAATTTCCACTCCGGAAATCGTTTTCAAAAATCGTTATTATACACATTCTGGAAAATGTATAACCAGTTTTTGTTATTGGTTATGAAAAATACTTTGTGATAGGGTAATGGATCCAAATATGAGACCATTTTTTTAAAAACTTTTAATGACCGAAAAGTTTATGGATTCAACAAGTCTTGTAATATGAGATTATGTGGTTTCCTAATATAAGATACCACGTTATACAGCCCATAAAGGTGATACAAATTATTTTAACGCATTGTTCTGGAAATAAACTGTATTAATCACTGAGCAAATATACTGTAAACAATAAAACATATCAGCAAAAAATTAATTACACAATAAAACTTTGATTACCATTACATTTTTTAAACAAAAATTCCTTTTTTTTGGTTTTTAACAGAAATTGTTCGCACTGCTTGCTGAGCCTATCGGCAAAATCTTTTATTGTCTCTTTATATTGTCTCCATTACTCTTCGCTTTATCAGAGGAATACAAAGATCCACTAAAAGACATTCTGCTTCAATATTGTCCATGTCGTCGCTGCTGTCTTGGAGAGAAATCTTATCATCTTCATCGCTAGTTTCACTAACATAATGTTTTGTTTGTGGTTTGAATTGATTAAAGTTTCTCTCTGGATAGTTTTCCTGTTCCTGCTAGAGCTTCTTACTTATTCCTCCACCTGAACGTTTTTCCCTGTCTTTATTTTCCTATTTATTTGAGTAGATTTCATGGTTTTCAGCATTCATAGGATTTCTGCATTAGATTTGCATTGATTTTTTAGCAGTACTCTCATTTTGTTTTGCTTTGTAAGGTGTGGATGTGATTTAATTCGCACG
>NW_027313410.1:0-21824 GCF_040954645.1 Diabrotica undecimpunctata | reverse complement strand
CGCGCTATCTCAGAGTTTTGTGGCTTTCTTTAAATACATAATTTTTGTTGTTTTAAATGATAAATATCATCATTGGAGCACCACCACACTAGCAAATATTTTACATTTCGTGCATTTTGTCGTTTTAGTATTACCGTCCATTTTATTCGATGCTTTGGCACTATTTTGTATTAACTCGTCTCGATTTCTTCTAATCCTCTCTGACTATATCTTTTCACCTATTTTTAATCTTGTTAAATTATCTTTTTCGAACAAAGTATCTAATTCTTTTATTCGTCAATCTAATCTAATCCTTAGAACATTTTCAACAGAAAGCGACTTCGAAAGAATCGTTAAACTGGGAGCCTACGTACCCACCGCGCGGTATTCAAATCTCTATAACTCCGGTAATATTACTCGAATTTACTTCAAAATTTGGTGTGAATACTCTTAAAGTCCTATACTTTCATAAATAATTTTTTTTTTTAAATACAAGATTTATGTAACCCTTTACGAGCTCTTCCGGACTGCAGTATTGATCATAGATAGTCTATTCTTTGGAATATATAAACTTTGGAATATATAAAAAGCGCAACAGCTGTAGTGAGAATGTATTCGAAATAAACACATTTTCCTTAGAGAAGGGAAGACGGAGACCCATTTCTCATAACCTATTCATCGCTTTCTAAATAATTTGCAGTTTGCAGACGACATAGTTCTTATTGTAAACCAGGTAGATCAGGCATGCTAACTTCTTTAAAATCTTTAGAGCTCTTGTACACGAGTTTTCCCTAAAAGTTATCCAAAATACAATACATGGCCAACGCCAACCTTGTTCGGATCATAAAATATTTCAACTAGCGGCACGCCAATTAGACAAGTGTATATGTATAGAGTATAGATATAATATATAATATATATACTATATATTCTATATATATATATATATATATATATAATATATCGGTACCTCGGAGGTGAAGTGTTATATACTCGAAGTTTACCGTTCATTATTTAAATTTTTATTTATAATGTGTAGTTGGACATAGTGTTGTTTACCTCTAACAACTTTTTTAAATAATGTGGCATTGCATGTTAAGGTCTTTACGAAATAAACAATACAAACACATTAAACAGCCTATACTATTATTTTATAGAGGTAAAGATTATATGTTATAATAATTAAGTAAAATTATAGACGACAAGTTTCAAAATTGTTAAAGATACTCCATATCATCTTCATCTTCTTGTGGGTAATCGTTTGTGGCTACATCGCTATGTGTTAAATTTTGATAAAACGCATGACAAACTGACGGAACAAAAGGCAGTAGTGCTAATTAAGTCATTGTACTTTTGTTTTGTGATTGGTAATGGGATTACTGAGACTTGATTTAATTGGGCTGGAAACGTTACTTGCTGTCTTCGATACCTCATGAAGTCCACTTCATACATATTTTGATTATTGAAAATCGGTCTTATAAAAGAACTTTCCAATGTGTTCTTGTTGGACTTGTAGGAAAAACACATGTTGCTAGTAGAACAGGGTCTTTATTAACATTTTTTTTCTATTTACAAAAGGAGGATCAGATGACAATTTCTTATCGAACAGCGTTTTGAAGTTTTTGAATCTGCAAGTTCCATATTGTGCACTGTGTATTTACCTGATGTTTGCCTAACTAGTTGTTGCCAGTCCCATGGTGTTAAAATGGCCAAATTGGAGAGTCTCTTTCTTTTTCTTTCGATTAAAGCATGAACAGTGTCTGCTTCCATATGTGTGTGCCCTTTCAGTAAACACTTTTGAGTGATCGTCTTTATTTGCAGTATCTAAAAATAGCACATTATAATAATATTAATTATATAATAGCACATTATATTTTTATTTTGTCCATAGCAGTTATCGGTCCAAAGAGTGATGTCCTCTATTTAACTACCTGGAATTGTATTGTCAGCCCATTTCAAATTGACGAGGCAATTTCATTTGCACCTCGGGCCTCTTTCGATTCGTCCCACATTAAACATTGTACAGAAGAATCACTGGCATCATGAAATGTAAAATCTAATGTCCAAAGCTTCCTTTGTAGAAACTAATACAATTGTTTGTTAGTGGTAAAGGCAAACATTTTTGCAAATCACCAGATAGTACTTTGTATTTTGGTGACTCTTTAGCTATTATAAAGTCCAATTGTTATAAGTTATACCAAGTTTTAGATTCAATTAGGTGAGCATCATGATCAGCCTGTACACTGGTTAGTTCATCTGCAGTAAGATTATTTTTTAATTGAGCGGTGAATGTACTGCATGTATCTCAAATGTCTCTTTCGGGCGGTTTAAACGACAACTTGAAGTCTTTATTAAAAATATCTGCGTACAACCACTTTTTTGCTCTGAGCTTTGATCTACATGTCTTTCATTGCATTCATCAATGTACAAGTGATACATCTTTTCTATTGTAAGTTCTGTACCCAGATAATCTCTCTACTCCTTTCTCTGGAATAATGACTCTCGTATTTTGGGAATGATTTAATATGTTGATGTATACTATTTATGGTTTCGGTAGGAGTTTTATTGGTTGGCGTATGTCTACCTCTTTGATAAGCTTTTATTTAACCTCCTGGCTCAATTTTTTTCAACATATTTACTACTACTAAATAAGATATACAAAGTGTGTTTAAAAACATAACCTTGCACACCTTCAATAGCTGATTGTTCACTGTAAAATGGTAGTGTAGTGTATTATTTTTAGATTTGGTAGAATTAAGATCTTTTTTTCTGATCGAAGAGTAGGTTGGATGTCGATACATAAGAAGATAAATTGCTTTTTTAACATCTGAAACGTTGGTCTCAGTCCAGTATGAGTTGAAAATTTTTTGTCTTTCGTATTCTGGCAATCTTTTAGAGCAGTTCATGTGACACATGCAAGGAGGCTTTAACATTTTGCAGGCATGTCTTTTCCTCTTTTACTGAAATACTCTTTCCCACCAGCTATTTTTCGTTTGCGAACATTACAGGCCCAATTTTGTTCATTTACTACACGTTTTTTTACCTTTTTGTTTGCACTTAGTTATATTTTGTACCTTTCTTTTAACACTTTTCTCTTCTTCTAAAATAACTCCATTATGTTAAAATTGCCTGTATCACTGCTTAGGGAGAAATCGTCCTGAAGAAGATTTTTTTTATTGCTCCACTAATCGTAGGAGTAATAATAGCTTTCTCTTTTACCTCTGTTTTCGCTGGTTTACTTATACGTCTCATATCATTGTCGTCCGATTCTGAGCTTTTACCACTTAGAGGCTCATAGATTTTATCAATATCCGAATTTTCATCTCCAAACAAATTATCATTTTTGTCCACTTCTTTCTTATAACGAATATATTATATCAAACCAGCTAAAAGAAGGACTTGAATCGTGTTTTATTATAATTTATGAAAATATTTTAATTAAATAATATTAAAAAATAAAAAATTTAGACATGACTTTAAATTATTATGTTTAATTTTCAAATGGAGAGCTGTGATTCGTTTATCGTAAAGTGTAGCACAAAACTGTATTGAGTTGTGGCATACTAGAATAATAAAACACACTGAAAAATTTAAAAATTTAATTTGAAATTAATACAAAATGAATAACTTTTACAGTGAACAAGTGTGGAATTTAAATATAATATGTATTATAATTCGAAACTGCTGAAATAATAATATTTTGTCATATGTCCATTATTAAAAAAGTTCTTCAAACATTTTGGACATTAACTCAACCGTCTCTCTGGTTATTAAATTGATTAGATGCCCTTTTTTGTTGTTTATAATAAAATAATATTTATCTAAACACATTTTTAAACGTTATTTTTTTTTTATTTAGATTAGGTGCAATTCCGTTATCTGTGATGGCAACAATGAATTGTTTCACGAACCATTGTCTCCAGTCTGAACCAGAGATATGTAAGAGAGGCTCTCTTATATATCTCTGGTCTGAACACTGGTTTACATTGGGAAAAAAAAAGTGTACCATTTTTATATGACGGGAAGTGTTCAAGTGTACATAACACTATGTCCGGATGGTAAATGACGGTGCACACATATAGTAGAGGTAAACAACACCAAGTCCACATGGTGTTGTTTACCTCTGACTGGAAGTGGACTTGGTGTATATTAAAAAGTCGGTAACTTGCCGTAAAATTGTCTCTGGACATAGTATGCTTTACCCATGCCAGAAAAGTTATATTCAAAAGTGCAATAATCTAAATTTCGATAAAAATGGACATAGTGTCCTTTACCTCGGGGTACACACATATAGTATATATATATATATATAGATATATAATATATATATATATATATATATATATATATATATATATATAGTAAACTCTTAAATATTGAGGAAAGCTGCAAGAAAGACTCTAATGAGTATCAATTGTTTAGCCGAACGTTTTCGCCAAAGAGAATTAATTTGGCTTCTTCAGGGCTGAAAGAGAATAAATTATAATTAGCTACCATATATTATCTATTAAAACATTATTGATCTTACCCGTAACTTAGAATTGTAGAGTTAGAATATAAAAAACTTTGCTAGTAACATAGTGGTGTTTTTTGTTACTATGTGCAAAAAAAGTTTTTTTAAGGTTTGAAATGTATGGTAGCTTTGATACTTAACACGCAAAGGGTATACCCAAGGTCAATCGAAAAACCCAAGGTAACTACATTTAAAAGGAGGGAATTCTTTGAATTGTCCGCATTAACTAAGATTTGATTTGTTATAAAGTTAAAAGTGAGGTTCTGTTTTAGCCAGAACGCAAGCGCTAACAAATTCAGTGGTTCTTATGAATCTTTATGTCGTTAGGTTCATTGGTAATACGAATGAAATTAAATTCCCATTATAGATAAATATATTTGATTTTCTTATTAATTTATTCTATTGTTCATAGGCATTATTATATCTTATTGAGATGCATGAATGACTCGGTGGCAGATGACTTGAGAAAGATAGGTTTGGGTAAAGAAAACATGACGCAGGATAAGGAACAACGACCCCTGAAAAGGCCAAAGATATAAAGAAGAAAAAGAACCCTGTTAATTTCCATTTTGAAATTCCTAACAAAAGCATTAAAAGATAAGTTATCAAAAATACTTAATGTATCAACTATAATCAAGTAAAAGACAGAAATAGAGCACAATTTTTTATTAAATCTTGCCCAATTACTTTCGCGTTTTTTCAAGTGAAGGAAAATTAATTAACTTTGAAAAACTCGAAGTTGATGGTTGATAAAAAATTTTATATAGCGTTTTTCATTTTTTATCAACCATCAACCATCAACTTCCAAACCATTCCAACTTCCAACATTCCAATGTTAATTAATTTTCCTTCACTTGAAAAAACGTTTCTTGGCTTATTTCAGATGCCCCTGAAGATGCTCTAGAAGCGAAAGTACTTGGGCAAGATTTGTTATAAAACTGTGCTCGATATCTGCCTGTTATTTGATAAAAGTTCATTTATTCCAGCATTCAACCATATCTTGTAAGCAGCAGAAAATCTTGTAATAATTCGGTATTTGTAAATTTAAGTCATTAGCAGTATAGTACGCTAGAATAACTACTACTTTGGACACTTCTGATTTTATCTAATTAAAAAATTCAGCACTAGATCAGTTTAGGAAAGCTATTAACAATATTGTCGTAATTCAGGCAATAAAACAAATTAGGGTCAGGACATTCTACACTTTAAACAGAATTAAGCTGAAACTAAATAAAGGCTTCTGGAATGGAACATAAACTAACTGCTTACAGTAAAGGGGTTTTTTAAAGCTTTTTGTTCAGCTTTGTATAAACACTTTAAACATCACAGAAATCCAGTTTCTTCATTTCCGCGATTATTTAAGCAAATCCAATTTTAAATTTTATTGCTTCCAGATCTCGAAAAAGTAATGTAACGAAATGTCACTATGGGATTTCGCGAATAAGCTATTTGAGTTAAATTTGGACGTTTTTCGGCAGAATTAACGAGATGTCGCACTTCCGCTCAAGTGATAATAAAAAAGATTGTTTGTCTCGTGCTCTACAAGTAATTTTCCGTAATGAAATTGCCTCGGCTTCGACGGATTTGTGAGAAGCGTGGGCCATTCATATTGGGATGGGAATATTGTGTTTCTCGAATAACTGTGAAAGAAATTATTGAACTTTTAAAGTGACAACATAGCGAGGTTTCCTTTTTCTTTCTAATATGTGTCATATGTAAGACTAGTGATTATTAATTGGATTATAGTTTTGTGTTCACTTGTTATAAAGTAATCAATTAAATCAATTTGCATATCCCACTAAAGACGGATAAACAGATCGAATACGCTGGAGATCATTTTAAGGCAGTTGTACAAGAAGCAGTATGGAACTCAACATTATAGCCTACAAACCTACATACTATACTAAAATTCAATAAGCTATGCAGGAGACGTAAACATTAGCAGGTATAGGCCTCTAACAGGACGGCATTTAGGATTATCTTTTCGGTTGGCCAGAAGTATTAACTTGTAAAATACGAAATGTATATTTTAATTTTGCAAAAATTCGAGACAAACATCTTGATTGTTTTTAGTTGATATCTAACAATAGGAACCATTTATACAGGACGAGAAAAACCAAGAAATTATTTTTTATCTCAAAAACGACCAACAAATTTTATTTACCTAGAGGGTGTTCCCAAAAAGTTGTTTGTACGATTCGAAAAATTGTCACTATTGCAAAACGGTTGGTTTTTTGGAATAAAATACAAAGTGATTCAGAATTTGTTGAGTTCGGCGTAAATATATGGCAGAGATCGAGATATCGGCTACTTGTAAACATTATTCTGATAAACTAGATATTATGTCACTAGCATCAACGCTTATAACAAGTTGTTCAACATGTGTTTCAATTATGTTGTCCAGCCGCCATATTTCCTTTTCTACTTTTTCTTGAACATGTAAGATGCCGTTCTTCCATATTTCTGGTGTATCTTTCTGGATCTTAATAATATACTGTTACTATCGGAACGAGCAGATAAATTTTGAACAACAATTAAAACTTTAAAATTAAATTAAAATACAATTTTATCGTTGTTTACACGCCCTGCATCGCTTATTGAAATTTAGTATAGTAAAAACTGTTACATACAAAAACTGTTCATATGAAAAAATAATGGAGAAAAGAAGGCTCGGACAACAATGGCAAATATCAAAATCAACTCAGAATAAAGCAGATCTCATTAACGCACAAAAAGAACTGAAAAAACTGATAATGACAAAAAAAAAGCAACTTTTCAGGAATACTTAAAAAAACTAGATACAACCCAAGAAACTGACTACTCGTTATGGAAGACTACAAGAACCTTGTAGCCAAAACTATGCAATCCCATCACTAAGAACAGAAAAGAAGAATATGAGCGAAAAGTCTACTAGTAAAAGCCGAAACATTTGCAACTCACCTTAACCCGGGTACACGCGTGTAGGCCGCTTGTATACTGGTGGTGGTACTGACCTTTCTGGAATGATACAAGCGGTTTTCCCTTACCAAATGGCGTTATATTATTTCAGCTTTTATTTGGCCTTCGAGAGATACTGTTTAATATTTTGTGTACAAGCATGTGTACGAATACAAAACCACCGGACTTAGGCAATAGGATATAGAAACATGGCACTGAAGTATGCGGTTAGGCAAATGTAAACTGGACGAGGAAATCTACTGACTAACGGAACAGTTCAAGTGGCCGCTTATGCCGATGATATTAATATTATGAGTAGAACATCAACAGGAGCACAGGAAACATAACGCAGAGTTAAAAATGCAAACAAAAAGTCTAGGTTTGGAAATTATTGTTTCTCGAATAACTGTGAAAGAAATTATTGAACTTTTAAAGTGACAAAATAGCGACGTTTCCTTTTTCTTTCTAATATGTGTCATATGTAAGACTAGTTATTATTTATTGGATTACAGTTTTGTTCTTACTTGTTATAAAATAATTAATTAAATCAATTTTCATATCCCACTAAAGACGGATAAACAGATCGAACACGCTGGAGATCATTTTAAGGCAGTTGTACAAGAAGCAGTATGGAACTCAACATTATAGCCTACAAACCTACATACGAGTAAAAAACGGTTACATACAAAAACTGTTCTAAAAGAAGGCTCGGACAACAATGGCAAATATCAAAATCAACTCAGAATAAAGCAGATCTCAATAAAGCACAAAAAGAACTGAAAAAACTGATAATGACAAAAAAAAAGCAACTTTTCAGGAATACTTACAAAACTAGATACAACCCAAGAAACTGACTACTCGTTATGGAAGACTACAAGAACCTTACAAAACCAATTACTATACAATCCCATCACTAAGAACATAAACAAGAATATGGGCAAAAAGTCCACTAGAAAAAGCCGAAACATTTGCAATTCACCTTAACCCGGGACTACACGCGTGTAGGCCGCTTGTATAGTAGTGGTGGTGGTACTGACCTTTCTGGAATGATCCAAGCGGTTTTCCCCTTACCGAATGGCGTTATATTATTTCAGCTTTTATTTGGCCTTGGAGAGATACAGTTTAATATTTTTGTGTACAAGCATGTGTACTAATACAAAACCACCGGACATAGGCACTTCTTCTTAAAGTGCCTATCCGTTCCGGATGTTGGCGATCATCACGGCTATCTTTACTTTGTTTATTGCAGCGCGGAACAGTTCAGTGGTAGTCGTGTTATACCACTTTCGTAAATTTTGAAGACAGGAAATGCGTCTTCTTCCCGGTCCTCCCTTACCATTTACCTTCCCTTGGAGAATCAGCTGGAGAAGGCCGTAACGTTCTTGATTTCTCATTACCTATGTCCATGTCCTAGATATTCCAACTTTTTAGTTTTTGACGGTCATGGGAATTTCACATTTTTCCCCATTCTACGCAGGACCTCCACATTAGTAACTCTGTCAACCCAGGATATACGTAAGATGCGCCTATAACACCACATTTCGAAAGCTTCGAGCCGATTCATAGATGCAACAGTCAGTGTCTACGCTTCCATTCCGTAGAGCAGAACTGTGGATATGTAGCAGTTCAATAGACGGCATTTTGTTTTTAATGATATGTCTCGACTGTTGAAAATGGTTCTCATTCTAACGAATGCTGCTTGTGCTTTTATTATTCGCTGTTTAATTTCTGTTGAGTGGTCCCATTGGCTATTTAAATTGGTGCCTAGATATTAGCTTGACTCTTTTGATATTCTGTTGGTTGATTGTAAATTGAGCGTTTAGTATTGGTTTTTTACTAATTGTCATAAATTTGGTTTTCTTTATGTTAAGAGCTAGTCCGTATCTGTTGCTGACTTATGTTATGCGATTTGTTAATATCTGTAAGTCATTCAGATTATCGGCAAAAACTATAGTGTCATCTGCATATCTAATGTTATTCAACCATTCACCGTTTATTAGTATTCCTTTCGCACAACCGTCTAAAGCTTCCTTAAATACCCTTTCAGAATAAATATTGAACAACAATGGAGACAAAATACAGCCCTGTCGTACTCCACGTTCTATTGCAATTTTATTCAGTTAACTGGTCTTCTATTTTGATTTTGGCCGTTTGATTGTAGTAAATGTTTCTGATAATTCTAAGATCTTTGTTGTCAATTCCAATTTCTTGCATTAGAGTCATTAATTTGTCATGTTTTACTCTGTCAAAATGCCTTCTGGTAATCTATAAAGCATACGTATATGTCACAATTCACATCCCTGCAGCTCTGAAATAGCACCTGTACAGCAAAAAAGCCTCCCGTGTTCCCAGAGCATCACGAAATCCGAATTGTGTTCTTGTTAGTTGTTCCTCACATTTTGTATATTCTTTTGTGAATGACCTTTAGACATGTTTTAAGTAAATGGCTCATAAGGCTTATAATTCTATAGTCTTCGCACTTTCTCGCATTGCGTTTTTTTGGAAGATTTATAAAAGTAGACACTAACCATTTTTGGGGAATTATGCCTGTATCATATATATTGTTAAATATATTTGTCAACCATTTTATGCCATCATAGTCCATAAGTTTTAAGAATTCTGAGTGAAAATTATCAGGGCCTACTGCTTTACCATCTTTGGTGCTTTTGATGGCATATTTTATTTCTTCGACTGTAAATGGTGGTCCAGATTCGCAATACAAAGGGTTTGTTGTAATACCAGTGTTACTTCGTATATCTCCAAAAGTTTTTTCCACGTATTTAATCCAAATATCCGTTTTATGCTCTATTTCCAGTACTATGTTTCCCTGATTATCTGTCAGGAATCCAGTGTTCTTGTGTTTATATAAGCCTGCCGCTTCTTTAATCTTTTTATGGAGGTTAAATGAATCATGTTTTTGTTGTAATGACTCTATCTCTGTACACTTCGAGCTAAACCAATTTTCTTTTGCTATTTTAATAGCCCTTTGTATTTCGTTATTTATGTTGTTGTAGTATTTCTTATTATCTTTAGCGTTTCTTCTGTCTTCTATCATACATAGAATCTCCTCCGTCATCCATTCCTTTTTATTTGTTCTGTCAGGTTTTAAGTATTTCTCTGTTATTTCTTGACTTACTTTGTGCAAATTTTCTAGTTCTACATCTGTGTTATCTGTTTCTGTACGAGCCCATGGTTTTTCTGTACGAGCCCACGTTTTTTCTTTTAGGCGTTTTTGTACCTTTTCCTTTACTGTTTTATTTTTCAGTTGGTTAATATCGTACTTCATAATTTTTGGTCTTTGAACTTTCTTTAAACTAAGTTTCATTTTGGCGATAAGTGGATTGTGGTCCGAATTTATGTCGGATCCCGGGTACGCTTTAACAGATGTTATAGAGTTTCTAAATCGTTTGTTAATAAGAATATAGTCTATTTGATTTCGTACTGTGTGATCTGGAGTATCCTGGGGAGATTTCCACGTAGGCACTAGGATATAGAAACATGGCACTGAAGTATGCGGTTAGGCAAATGTAAACTGGACGAAGAAACCTACTGACTAACCGAACGGTTCACAGGAAACATTAAAAGCACAGGAGTTAAAAACGCAAACAAAAAGGCTAGGTCTGGAAAATAACACAGAAAAAACAAAAATAATGATACAGGCGAGAAGAAATATAGTCCCACAAAACATTATACATGAAGATGATATTGAAACTGTTGGAAACTTTACATACCTAAGAGTAGAAATATATGCCGACGGATCAGAAGATGGATAAATACGGAAGAGAATTACGCAGGCAAACAAAGCTTATTTTGCCCTCTTTCATATATTTCGGTCTAAAAATGTCCACCGAAATACAAAGATGAGAGTCTATTAAACCTTAACTCGACCAATAACATGCTATGGCAGTGAAGCGTGGGTTCTGAAACAAACATCCAAAAGCAAACTTGACACATTCGAAAGAAAAGTACTCAGGAGGATACCTTTGAGGGAAAACGGAATCTTCAGAAGTCGATATAACAACGAGCTTTATAAACTTTATAAGGATGCAGCACTGTCAAACTTCATTAGAATACAAAGATTGCAATGGGCCGGACATGTGATAAGATTGGGAGAGGATAGGCTACCAAAAAAAGCACTGAATGCTAGAATGCAGGGAAAGAGATCGGATGGAAAGTCAAGAAAGCTCTGTGAAGACACAGTCAACAGCAACGCACAAACCCTTTTAGGAGTCCGTGTATGACATGCCACTATGCCACAGACAAGCAAGGGTGGAGGCAAAAAATAAAGGAGGTTCTCAATTGGGACTGTAGTGCCGTAGAAAAAAAGAAGATATACAATTTTAAGGCTAATAAAATATGAAGGGTCCACGGGAAAAAACGTGTTCATTCCATTTTTTGGAATTTTGTTTTATAACGCATTCTGGTAGTTTAATGCGAGTACTACGAACCTGTCTACATCACACGCAAACAACGTGTTTAGGATGTGAGATATTTACGTTTCTAATTTGGAGGCACACGAAATGGGTGTGCTTAGTCGCTTGCCTAAACGCAAAAAAACGTGTTCAGTCCTTCCTTGGAGCCATTGCATCAGTTCGCTATTGGTTGTCATTGAGTGAGCATCAGTCAGTGTTAATTAGTAATTATTTATATAGGAACAATGGAAATTGACAGTGTAGATACTAGTGGTGATGAGAAAGAGAAGACATCGTCAGGTAAAACTTCTAAGAAAAAACATAGTTTTCGTAGACCAACTGATGTAAACAAAAGAATGTTAGCTAGTAGTCATGAAACAGGTCATGATTGTAACTGCTCAATGTTATGTTGTTTTAAAATTATTCCGTCCGAGGATAGGATTACAAAAGATTTTAATCTATTAGGAAATTGGAATAATCAGCCATCATATCTAACCTCTCTTATTGCAGTAATATTGGTTGTTCGTAGATAGGACGATCCAAAAAGTAGAGACTGTAATTTTAGATATTTAGTAAGAGTGAAACGAGGCAATATTATGCAGGAAGTTCCTGCTTGCAAGAAGGCTTTCATATTCTTACATGGTATTTCAAGACGTAGGCTAGATACAATACAAAATTCTTTAAAAGAAAAAGGCTTGTCTCCTAGGGACCAAAGAAGTCGCCATTTAAATCGGCCCCAAAGATTGAGTGATGAGAAAAAACAGGCAGTCTATGACAATATAAACTCATTTATAGGTATAAGAAGCTATTATAACCTCAACAATACTGAAAAAATTTACCTACCTGAAGATTTATCGATATCTAAATGCTATGAACTTTACAAAGGAAATATCCCAATCTTCCTGTGTCATATGAGAGTTACAGAAAAATCTTTAATAATAAATTTAATTTTTCTTTTGGATACCCCCGAATAGATACTTGTTCAATATGTGACAAATATAATGCGGAAATTAAGAGTTTAAATCTTAAACTTACTGAAGCTAGTGACGATCAGAAACAAGTGATTGAGGGTGAAATTACTGCCCTTGGAAATGAAAATAAGTTACATAAACTAAGAGCAGTGACGTTTTATACAAGGAAAAAAAAGGCAAGAAAACTATGTAAAACAGATCCTAACATAGAATGTGTATGTATGGACTACCAGAAGGATTTACCGGTTCCAAACATTACATCAAATGATGTATATTATAAGCGACAGTTGTCCTTTTACAGTTTTAATATACATCAACTTTTAAACAGGGATGCAATATTCTACACATACGCCGAAGAATAGGAAATAAGGGTGCAAATGAAGTCATAAGCTTTTTGAATCACTACATGAGTGAAGTTCTTAATCCCAATGTAAGAGATTTTCAAATATTTTGTGATTCATGTTCGGGACAGAACAAAAATTACCCTGTATTTCTGTTTCTGTATCACTTAGTTCATGGCATTGACAGACTATGCAAAGTTTTAATAACGTTTCCCATCAGAGGACATTCTTATCTGGAATGCGACAAAAATATTTCCTTGGTCAACAAGAAAAGCATAGTTGAGACCCCAAATGAATGGAATGAGGTTTTTAGAGCAGCACGATCAAACCCCCACCCCATTCAATATAATTTTAGTTTAGCAGGATCTGATACGAGATTGGACCTCTTTTTTAATAGCAAAATATAAGGACAAATGCCCATTTCCTACAAGACTAATTCGTGAGGCTAAAATAACAAAAGACATAATCAAATTGTTTCATAGAGACACTTACAATGGGCCTTGGATATCATCTGACGTTAGACGTAAAACTGATGGACAACCTCTTCTGCAGGATGGAAAATTCTTCTACCATAAACAGGCTTATCAAGGTACGTCTAAATACTAGTGATCTTTTTCTTATGGCCATCAAAGTAAAATTCAAACAAAACAGGTGATGTTTGCGTTTATTTTCAGATCGCCTACCCATATCAAAGCCGAAGTATGATGATTTACAAGTACTTAAACAATTCTGAGGGGATGCTGCAGGACAATATTTTACCAATCTCCCATATTACTCTGAAAATCAAAAGAAGCCAAACAAAAAACGTAATATTGTAAAGTAGATTCTGAATAAAATATTTTCTGCTTTGTAATTTTTGTGTTTAGTTATTTAAAGCTGACCTATCTTTCATTCTGAAAATTCAATCTTCATTTCAAGGTATAATGGTTGGACCAATCACTTACGTGGAGTTATCACAATGGACTAAACACGTTATTAGCAAGTCCAAAATGTTCTTTGTTGAGTTTTTATATGTTTTATTTTTTAAGTGCCATATGACGATATAATTGAATTTTTATTGAATTGTTTCAAAATTTATTAGGTATTTAATAATATATTTACTATCATTTTAGAATTTTCTAGGAATTTTATAACACTATTTTAGCTCTCCTGTAAAAGTTACAAAATGTGACTGAACACGTTTTTCCCGTGGACCCTTCATATGCTAGTTTAGAAAATATAATAATAACAAATTTCATGCTGTTTATATATTAGAAAATCAAAGTGTAAGCATTTCAATCTTGCTCTTTACAAAATTATAAATTGTTAACAAACACATTGTATATATTATGTTTTATTTTGAAAAAAAATACCGTTTCAAAATAACATCTCGCAAATTCCATCACATCCCGACTTATAGGCCAGATGCTCTTGTTATTGCGTTACTTGTTCCGGATGTCGCTCAACGTTCCGTCTTTTCGTTTTTCCGATAATCACATAAAACTTCAGAAGAGAGTCATTAATCTGCTTCTATTTCCTGATCATTTTATTTTTCTCGAAGTTAACGAATTGGTACGAAAATTGGAAAACTCGTAGATGTACTTGAACATAATTATGTGAACGAACAATTTCTTAATAATAAATAATAACCATTTTTGATTTAGCTGAAAAGAGAAAAGCTCGGATTTAAAGTCTTCCGTCTACATATTTTTATATTTTGTGAACAATGAAACTTGGAGTTGCAGAGAGGAAAAAAATAAGACATGTCGCCAACGAAGAAATAAAAAGGGTAAAAGTAAAATAAAAATAAAACACACAAATGGACTAAATACAGTAACTAGCTAGAAGAAAACCAGGAATCCCAGATAACTAACAGAACATGAGAGTACACAAACAAAAACACAAATGGTGATAACATAGCAAAGGAAAGGGAATTGAAAAAGGCTAAAGAAAGGAAAAGAGCGAAAACGAAAGATAAACCGGAATAGAAACCAGATAGTAGCATGAAATGTAAGAACCCTTTACGAAGCTGGCAAATTGGAGCAAGTAAGCCAAGAGATTGATAAGTACAAGTTAGACATTGTTGGACTAAGGGAATTACAAGAAACGGCAATGGATCAACCCAAGTAGAAGACCAACGACTCATGATATATTCTGGGAACACAAACGTAAATGATAAACACGAAAAAGAGATTGGCAATACTGCTAGACTAAAAGGGAAGAAAGGGTCTAATAGAGTGGGAGCCAGTATCAGAAAGGATTATTTGGGCGAGTCTGAAAGCAAGGTACTATACCTTGCTTTCAGACTCGCCCTTGTATCGTTTTACCAATAAAACGAGCGGTTCTAATTTATGTAAATATATTTATTTATAAGTTTACACCAAAATAATGTCTTAACAACTAAACCAATATACTAGAATAATCTGGAATAGTCCACCTCTATTTCCGCTTGTATTGATGTCTTGATCTTTCAACTGGTCAATACATCCGGAACATTCCCGAACACACATCATCATCTCGAGATGCAACCGTTATACGAACTACTACGAAATAAGCGTGTTCGTCACACTGCTCCCCTCTTAGATCTGAGCGTCTCGATCAGCAACTCTATATGTAGGCCCAGGATGGCGGAATGTACAGGACTCTCCAGCTCTGCATGAACCCCTCTAATAGAAGTAACAGTCTACAGACTTTGAAGATCACAATCTCTTCGGGTTAATACAACACACAGTAATTCGTACGCCTGTTTCTTGGAAGATTACTTTAAGCATGCTTCTGACAATCTTCCAATCCAGATCTTCAGTGCATGGCCTATCTTTGGTAAGGCCAAATTCTTAATGTCATAATTTCACACGATTGTCGTGTAAATTAGTTAGACCACGCCATATATCCTCGTAGCTTGCCTTGTCTGTATACGACTTCCTGGTTACCATACACAGCAAAGATCGAGGACCATCTTCCAATCTCAGTACACTTCCAACTTTAGGCTGCTGATTTTTTAACTCGTCTAAACGACCGAACTTCTTATAGAATACGGACGAGATTCCTTTAGTCATCTCAAGGTCTTTGACAACGCAGTGGGCTAGAGAAACGTTATGTGGAACATCAAAAAGATCCTGCTGAACTTCTGTGGTCACGCCGAATCTAGCACTATTTCTCTCTGCGTAATTTGACATAAATTCATTAAAGCTTGATTGCCGGTCATCTTTGATCTCATGTTGAAGAGTTCGTACTTCTTTTGTTTCATTTGAGTCAGCATAAGGTGCAAGACGATTTATGTGAACTACTTTTGCTTTACCTTTCGGCAACTTCTTAATTCGGTATACTATGTCATTTATTCCCTTTTTAATTTCATACGGACCTTCCCATTGTCTTTGCAGTTTAAGAGACAAGCCTCGACGACGTTACGAATTATAAAGCCAAACAAAATTACCTACTCCATAGCATTCATTTTTCCATCGAGAATCATATTGATCTTTTATTGTCACTGGCTAACTGGATGTGTTACCAGGTAAGTTCATGAATTTTGTTCATTCTTAACTTCAGGCGATTGACATATTCTTCGCTTGCAACATGTTCTTTGAAAAGTCTGCAGCCAAACTCCAGGTCGCAGGGCAAACGAACTTCACGACATAACATCAGGCAGGTTGAAGTCTGGTCTGTAGTTTTATTTACGACCGAGCGGCAGGCTATTAGGAATAAATGAATGTGCTGATTCCAATCTCTTTGATGTTCTGATAAACTTTGGATAGGTGTTTACCCATCGTTCTGTTCATCCTCTCGACCATTCTATCGGATTGAGAATGCAGGGGTGTCGTTCTGGTCTTATTGACACCAATCAATTTACAAACGTTTTGGAAAAGATTTGACTCGAAGTTTTGCCCTTGGTGTGGAGTGAATCTCGAAGGGAACACTAAATCGGCTAAAGAATTCTTTAACATATATCTCTGCAACGGTAGCAGTTTCTTGATTTGGTATTGCATACGCCTCAGTTTATTTCGCAAAATAATCCATGACTACCAGGATATTTTTATTTCCGTCATTCGTTTCTGGAAATGGACCTAAAATGTCGATTGCTACTCTTTCCATAGGACTACCAACATTGTACTGTTTCATGTGTGCCCTCTTTTTACACACTGCACCATTACTGATTGCACACAGTTCACATTTCCGACACCATCTTCTTACATCATCTTTACAATTCACCTAATAGAACCGTTCTCGAACCTTTTGCAGAGTCTTCGTGAAACCAAAGTGTCGCAATACTTCTGACACTTTACTTTTAGGTACAATCAACTAAAACTTAGATTCTGTGCCATCATCGTTCTCAAAGGTTCTATACAGAAGATCATCTTTTAGTACTAGGCCACTTCATTGGCTCCAGTATGACTTTACTTCTGGACTACATGCACTAATATCTTGCCAAATCTCTCAGAAACTTGCCAAATCTTGCCAAATCAGAAAAGTCTCTCACTTCGACGCATCTAATCCAATACTCTTTTTATACATGGATCATATACTTAGGCGTCTTGTAGCTGTTGAGGCTGACACTGATCATTAATGACGGTGGTTCGTCTAACGGGGCAAAGTCGTTTTTCCAGCGATTACAATTTGCGCTGTGTAACGGTATTTAATTAAGCATCAGATTTAAGTAATCTTTTTAATACTGTGACACACATTTGTAAAATATATTATTTGTTTACAACATTGAAAATATCGTTGTAACGAGGACACACTCTGACCTAGTGAAATTTGCAATGTAGTCGAAAGATTATTAAATAACGTGTATCAATTAACAAATAACAAACGTATTATGATAACAAACTAACGTGTGTTAAATAGCTGGAAATCACAGGATCATTGGTATTATTATTATCAATATAGTTAAGAATGAAGAATCAAGAGAACGGTCTAAGTTAGTATTGTCAAGTCAACTGAGTACTATCTAGTATTGTACTTAGATAACTAATAAACTAAATCATGAGTATATAGTGTTTTAAATAACTATACCACAAGAGATCATAAGTGAAGATTATTTATTACATGGCGATCCTGCAACATAATAGGGGGTAAGATATAATACATAATAACATAATAGGGGGTAAGATATAATATGATAGATATATGATATGATAGATATATGATTAGATATAAGGAAATATGTACCAAAAATTTGTATATAATTCTATAAATATGTATATGTAAATACTGAATGTAAATAATGTATATATGTACAGTAATCAGTTGATGATGACACGAAAAATTTTCTTCTTTCGGAAGGGAAGAGTAAAAACAGTTCATGTAATTGATTGAAAACGAACAGCACTCAGAAAATTTTTCTTCTGAGGGATAGGGATGTAACGGTATTTAATTAAGCATCAGATTTAAGTAATCTTTTTAATACTGTGACACACATTTGCAAAATATATTATTTGTTTACAACATTGAAAATATCGTTGTAACGAGGACACACTCTGACCTAGTGAAATTTGCAATGTAGTCGAAAGATTATTAAATAACGTGTATCAATTAACAAATAACAAACGTATTATGATAACAAACTAACGTGTGTTAAATAGCTGGAAATCACAGGATCATTGGTATTATTATTATCAATATAGTTAAGAATGAAGAATCAAGAGAACGGTCTAAGTTAGTATTGTCAAGTCAACTGAGTACTATCTAGTATTGTACTTAGATAACTAATAAACTAAATCATGAGTATATAGTGTTTTAAATAACTATACCACAAGAGATCATAAGTGAAGATTATTTATTACAGCTGCATGGCCGTCTTGACTGAGCATCAGCATTTTAGTGACTTTTTCCAGCCCAGTGTTCGATCTATTCTACCATTCTGACTGTTGTATCATTTTCTTGCAATTTACGGCGAATGTGACCGACGTCGCCAACATTCCAACATCTGGGTTCGCGTCTCTTCGGCATCGTGTTATAAACTACCTTTCGTATCATTTTTTCCAGAGGTTCATCGTTTGGTTCGTCGCCTTCTTCAATGGTTCTTACTCGATTGCTCCGTGGAGTTTGACTAGCTGTTTCATTTTCCAAGGCTATAGGGAACGCTTAATCTAAAACTTTCGGTCTTGCTAGTCGTAAAGCTTTCTGTAGTTCACTATCTCTCAATCCATTGATAAATGTATTTACAGTAATTTTTTAAAAATTAATTTTTTATTTGAAAATCAAATCTATACGTGTTAATTTTTCTTGAATTATTATGCTTATTATTTTTACACTTACTTTTCTTGACTGAAACTCATAGCAAATATATTTTTGTATAATTATAAATAAAATTAGTAAAATTAAGTATGTAAATTGTAATATGTTAATTATTATATACAGATTAATTCCATCATTTTTTTATAATTATACAAAGTTTATAACAATTAATTTGTGTAAAATACATTTGTAATGTTTTTGAGAAAAAGTAATTATAGCATAAACACTAAACATATAGCATTTGAGAAAAAAAAATAAGCATAATTCAAAAAAAATTAACAGGTATAGATGCCATTTTAAATAAAAAAATATTTTTCTGTAAAATCTATTTATTAAACACTAAAAGTATTGTATTTCTCCAATAGATTCATATACTACTATACAAAATCCATGCTACGTTATTTTATAAAATAAAATAAATCGATACTGTATCAGCTTACATTATTATTTGCCAAGTAGACTTAATTAGAAGTTTCACTCAGTCTGTATGACATATTTCATTTTCTAGCGACCACCTACACCAGTTTCTACCAAGAAACTGTTATTTCCTTCTTCCGATAATTACGATCTCGTCAAATCAACTTCAAAAATAAAAAGATAAAATAGTTCTTTAAAATTTCAAATGTAATTGGTTTAATTATTAGAAGTGTGAGAATTTAAACTTATTTTTTATTGAATTGGTTGAAATGTAACGTTTCTAATAATTGAGGTGGTTATAAAATACTTCTAAGAAACAGCAGATACTAAGGCTCACTTGTTCTCTCTTTACTAATAAGGTTAATAGATGAATAAATATAAATAAAGAAACGATTATGATGAATTATTTGTAAATGTGAGTTCATTTTCAAAAGGTAAAAAGAAAAAAGGAAAATTTTACTCATAAATTGTTTAGTTATTACTTTAGTCCTTTTAGAAAAAGGTTTACTCATAATTGGTTTTATTATAACCTGGAATACAGATATCATCAGCACAATTACAGCACATTGTCAGGTCCCAGTTAAACAGTTACTTACTTAACCACTAACAAAGAAAGAAGAAATGTTACAATTATTATGGGTTGGTCAAGTATAAAAAATATACCAATACTAAAGTTTATAAATATATCCAATTGTTCAATTCTTCGCTGTATTAGTTCCTATCATTCTCCTACTCTCATTTTAAACCCACTCTTTTAGACAGTTTTAAAATAGTAAATGAAAAAAACTCTCTCTCTACTGTTGACTGCCGCTAGCAACAGACGCACTCTCTTTCGACTGTTAGCAACAGACGCGCTCTCTCTCTCTCTTTCGGATAGTTACGCAAAAAATACCGCGAATCTTTTTTTGAATCGTGTAGACGACAGAAACAAGTGTGCTTTATCTCTTGATCTTAGTGTTATTACCGCGAGATACGTGTGTAGAAACCGCTAAAGACATCTCCCCTCGTACGAGAAACAACCGCTTGTAAATATCGCGAATGGTAATAACAGCAATATTGGTAAGACTTTTTATATACTTAATTTGGCTATTATCTATATTACCCTTTACCAGCTCTCCTAAGCTACATGGAAATCATACATAGAAAAATTATTTGCATCTGACAGGACTGATGATCACCTATATGGAGAAGGTGAAACAGGACCTTCAATCCTTAAATCGGAGATAGAAGATGCCATTGCAGCACTAAAAAACAATAAGTCAGCAGGTCCGGACAATGTACCCTGCGAAATATTAAAGATCCTATGTAAATCAGACAAACAGTTCCTTGATAATCTAGTTGAACTTTTTAACAACATATATAATACCGGTAAAATTCCGGAGAACTGGCTGCAGTCAACATTTAGTACAATCCCGAAGACACCAAATGCCCAGATCTGTGATGACTACCGGCTTATAAGCTTGATCAATCATGTCACTTAAGCGTTCACTAAGATCATTCATAGAAGAATATAATATGATAAATGTGAGTCAAATATTGATAGATCGCAGTTTGGCTTTCGAAAAGCACACACTTGGAACTAGAGAAGCAATTTTCGCTCTTCAGGTGCTTATACAGCGGTGTAGAGACGTTGATAAGGACGTGTATTTGTGCTTTGTGGATTTTAGAAAAGCATTTGACAATGTCAATCATGAACAATTGATAGATATTCTGCGAAAGACAGGTATTGACGACAAGGACATTCGAATTGTGGCAAACCTATACTGGGGTCAAACAGCAAGAGCAAAAATTGGTAACGAGGGCATAAAAATAAACGGCAAGTTAACGAACAATATAAGATATGCCGACGACACGGTGATCCTTGCCAGTACCATAGACGAATTACAGCAGGTAATGGAAAGAGTTTATTCAGTTAGTGATGAATACGGCCTGAGCCTCAACTTTAAGAAGACAAAGTGGATGCTGATAAGCAGGAAGCAACAGCCTGCTCGACAGTTACGGATAAGTAACATACTAATTGACCAACTCTGAGATAGCGCGT
>NW_027313409.1:0-21828 GCF_040954645.1 Diabrotica undecimpunctata | reverse complement strand
ACGCGCTATCTCAGAGTTCATTTACATAATCAATATGAACATTTGAAAAAGTGTAACTCATAACACGGAGGCAACACGCTAAAAGACATAAAGATGTAACAATATATCAATATAAATAGATTAGTAACCATAGTAATTTATAGACGAACAATAAATGAAAAAAATATTGTACAGGTTGTCCCAAATTGGTATGTTTTGCAGGGTATACCGTAAACTAGAGGAGATAGAAAAAAAGTAGTTTGGATATCATGACTTCTTTTTGCGGTAAGGTAAAGATTGCCCAATCAAATCATCAATAGCTCCTCACAGTAGCGAGATATAGGGCGATTATTGGAAAATGTATTATGGAATTACATATTATGGAAAATGGCGATTATTCGAAAAAGTTAAATATCTTCTTTATTAAGAGAAATTTAAAAAAACTTCATTGAAATTTTTGATAGATATATTAAGGAAGAGTTCAGTGGCTCACGAGAAATTTTTTAAGGGGGTCTCACTAAAGAAATATAATATCAACTTATGCTTTTTTATATGGGACACCTTATATATTTTGACATTTTTCGTTTACATTTTTTATTGTCTTAGCTAATATGAAATATTATATATAATTTTTTAGTCGTTGGAGCTACTCTATAAATACATTGTTTATTTGACATCACGTTATAGACACTTAGAAACAAAACGCTCAGTAAAACATTCTAACATTTTATTAAGTGGATAATAATCCTTCAGTTTTATTTACCAGAAATAAGATCAATCAACTTAAAAAATGGAAATTACAAATTTCCCCAGAACAAAAACTATTTAACAACCAGAAATAATTTTACAAAAATATTACCATTATAATAAACATAAAACCAACAATAATAAACAACGGAAAAACTAGAATACATTTTAAAAAAATTTAAAAATTTGAATAAATTTTCAAAATTTAAATTTAAAACGATACGTTTTTATTATATAGTTTACACAATGCTTTGTAGTAATTCTTTCTTAGTATATACCTCTGGGGAAGTTTGCCACTCCATCTTTTGCTCGGTTATCCAATACTTTTTCTACTTAATGGTGATTTTTTTCTTGCTATTTTGATTACACGAGTTTCCCCCATTCTGCTGTGTTCTCCATGTGTTTATTCCATTCTTTTTTTGTATTTATTGTCCATTCGTTTATACACTGTACGTTACATTTTCTTCTAATATCTTCACTTCTCTTTCGATCTCTCAGCGTATTTCGTGTAATTCTTCTCATTACTCCCATCTCTGCCATTTCCAGTAGCCTTTGTGTTATGGCTGTGTCGGGTCTTGTTTTTAAAACATATTTCATTATTGGTCTTACATTGGCTTTATAAATTCTTAACTTCATCTCAGTGTTAATATATTGGTTTCACCATATAGTGTTATAAAACTAGTGAATTATTTTTATAAACAAGATTTTTGAATAACCATGGGTTCTTTATTATATCCATCCAGATTTAGCCATACGTCTCACCCGATAAGGGAAAAATTGACTCATCCCAGATACCTACTGTATCAAAAGGATTGTGCTCTGGTGAGACTCTTTCCATATTATCTAGTTATAGGTGACTTAGTACATTGGAGTATCTCCCAAAAATTTTCTTACGCATCTAGATGTTAAGCGCAATACTGCTTTTGGCATGGTCTTATAGAGACGTTGATTAAGACCCAGCTATTATATGTTCTCTAAGAGGCTCTTCGGAATACTCCAGTAGTAGAGAAAATAACAAGTATCATGTGAATACTTTCCATTCTCCATTGTCTTTTCATTTGTATTAATAGATCTCTATACTTGGCGATTTTTTCGTTGTATTTAGCATTCAAATTATTATTGTTAGGTGTTGCCACATCTATTAATGTTGTCTGTCTCGTAAGTCCATTAACTAGTATGAGCTCCTGTCTATTCTATGTATCCAATTATTTGGAACATTTTTAAAAAAATCGTAAGAAATATGGTCAGCTCCATCATCATCATTCTGGATTTACAACCCAGCGTGGGTCTTAGCCTCTTTAAAAATTTCTCTCCAGTCGTCCCTATCCATTGTCTTTCTCCACCAAGTACAAATTCTCATATTTTTCATGTCTTTATCAATGTTATCAAGAAACTTTGGTGATCTTTTGGTCTTCCTTTTGTCAAGGTTCGATTTTGTAGCTGGATCATTTTGTTCTATTTACATTAGATGTCCTATCCACCTCAGAAGTCCCATCTTAATATGTTTTACTATATCTGGTTCCTGGTATATTCTATAAAGTTCGAAGTTATATCGTCTTCTATATACTCCATTGTGATTCACTGCTCCATAAATTCGCCTTAGTACTTTTCTTTCGAAACATCCTAAAATGTTTTCATTACTTTTTCAGAGTCCAGGTCTGGTATGTTGGATAAATTTCTGTAAGAAATGTATCCAAGTGTTGCTACGCCACTGGTAGCAATTAACTTACACTTCTTAAATTATACCTAAGTAAATTCTCCAGCAAATTCTCATAAAAGCCGAAAATCTTTTCAAAAGATATTTTTACCCATAGATTAACTTTCTCCGACCAATTCCAAAAATTTCCCTGTTAGACAAGAATTAAAAAGGTTGGTTTTACCTTTTGGAAAACCATATGGAAAAGTACATGTATGCTGGTTTTTCATATGGAAAACCAGCATACATGTGCTTTGTAGATTTAAAAAGTGCTTTTGACAGGGTGAAGCGAAATGACATCTTAAATTTATTACAAGCTGAACAAATAGACCATCAGATAATAAGGACAATTAATGAAATTAACAAGAACAACAAGACCAGAGTTATAATGCCAACAGGGGAAACAGAATACATAGAACTAAAAGGAGAAATTCGCCAAGGAGACTCGCTCAGCCCATTGTTATTCAATATGGTGATGAATCAAATAATTCACGAAGTAAGAAAACGACACAAATACCACATGGGAGCGCATAAAATCACGATACTATGCTATGCCGATGATGCAGTACTAATTGCTGATAACGAAGATAACCTACAAATGCAGCTCCACACCTTTAATATCACAGCAAACAAACTTAATATGAAAATATCAGTAGAAAAAACTAAATGTATAGTGATCAGTAAAGAGCCACGTAGATGCAAACTAGAAATAGACGGCAAAATTGTAGAACAAGTAATGAAATTCAATTACCTAGGAGTAGAGATCACTAGTGACATGGATATAAGAACAGAGACCACAAGGCAAGCATCAAAAGCGGCAAGAGTAAGTGGTTGCCTCCGAAAAACCATATGGAGAAACAAATATCTGACCATGGAAAGCAAAATGAAAGTATACAAGACAACAGTAAGACCAATCCTAACATATGCAGCGGAGACAAGGACCGATACAAGAAAGGCGAAACAACAAATCAACAATATTGAAATCAAAGTATTAAGATCAATAGCGGGCATATCATTAAGAGACAGACAAACCAACAGAAGTATACGCGAACAATGCAAAATTCAAAATATTAACAGGTAGATAAAAACAAGAAAAAAAAACTGGAACGAACATGTAAACCGAATGGGACCAGATAGATTAGCGAACATCTGTAAAAACAACAAGCCGTATAGCAGAAGACCCGCCAAAAAGGTAGAAAGATAATGTACAGTCAACAACGACTGAAACAGAATAAGAGGCAGACAAACAGGAGTAATCCTAGTCGAGCGAAGAAGAAGAGGTTTTACCTACCTCTGTATAGAAATATCGAAGTTGTCACCCGACCCCCGCAAATTCCTTGCAATAATCAGGTATTAAAAATCGAAATTTTAGTCAGTATAACATTGTATCCCAGCTTAGCTGGTCGCTCTCGCATATTAGTGTTTAGTTTCGTATTCGATTAAATTCGACGCATTTCTGGTTTAAAAGTTTAGACTCTCGCGTACAGTAAAAAGTTGTCTCCCAGCTGAGCTGGTCGCTTCTTGTTTAGAGTTTAACTCTCGCATTTTAGTTATTGTTACATAGATTATAGTTAAAAGCTGAATGCTCATTATTAATCAAGTATATTCATATTGAAGAAAACGTCCTTAGTTGAAGTTATAATTATTAGTAACATTTGAATCTGTATCAGTGCTAGTGTAGTGTGTCGCGGATTAGTGTATGGACAGTGATCGGCAGTTTCAATAAAATAACTTGTGCTAAAACTTTGGCTAGATATTAACTTAGTTGTAGTAATATTCAATTATTAAATTACGTATTGTTTAAACTGCTTGTGTTCTTAATTTCCACGCCATTGGGTGGTCCTTTGATTTGGTAGGACGCTCTAAACGGTAGGAAGATCGCCATCCTAATTTGTTGGATAAATGTCCGTTTAATTCTATCATATGTCTTGCATAAAAAATACAGGCATTGTGATATAATTTTGGGGTATATATATATTCGAATAAAATTGTTCCCAGACGTCTACCTCAAGGAAAGAAATATTGTGATTTTTCCGAAATTCCTTAATCACCAACCAAAATGTTTTTGAGTCTTAAGTCAAAAATTGAGAATATAAATTATGAATGTATGTATGTTTTTTCTTTTTAAATTCTTTGCCTATAGGTTTTTTATGTTAGAAAATGTGTTTTGTAGGAGTCGCAGAATTATATGTTTTAGCACTTTTGAGTCTTTGTTTTATGTTTAGTTAAGATACATTTATGATCAAACCATTCGGGTCATTGTAGACTCAGACATTTTTTAAGCGTATGAACATTTATTGTTGTTCTCTATTTCTCTGTTTTAGACTTACTATAAAAAAGTAAACACCCAATTTATATGTCCTTCTACATTAGTATGTGAAAATTAATAATGGAAATAAAATAATCAATTATATAAAACTTCATTTGTAATTCAGGTGATCGAAATGACGAACTGAAGATTAGCACCGCTACGTAGATGTAGTAAATAATCGAGAATTGTAAAGAACTTTTACCGCTATAAAATCAAAATATCATCTTATTCTGATTCTTAATAAAGAAAGAAAGGGGCACAATATTTTCAGTATAATATTCGGTAACCTGTTTTATTTCGCATTGCAAAATTACTTTTATTTTTTAATGAAATTATAAACTCTTTTTTTCATAATACTTTGTAGCCTAGTAAAAGCTAATAGTAATAAGCTAGTAATAAGCTACTAGTATGCACCATTATCAGCATCCTTATGTATATTTTATTAAAACTTTTGGTTATATAATAGTGGTCAGTGTGCCAATTGAATCTGGTGTATATTTACCAATAAAACCGCACCTCACAAATGACGAATCCTAATGTTATTTTATTTGAACTTATATCTGAAGTAGTTTTTATAGTCATTGCAACAATTTTATTGTATAACTGCTTTCAAATTTTATTATATTTTTCAATAAATAAGTTGACTTATTATAATGTGAATATATTTAGTCATTTAACTTGAAAGAATAAATGATTTTCAAACAACGAAAACATAAATAATAGTATTAACACTGAACAAAAGCGGAATTAAAATTTAAAAAAGCACAGAAGAGCTAGAAAGATAAGTATCAAAGAAAAATTTAATAGTATATGTTAGTACTTAGTACTTCTCTGGTAAGTACCTACTGAAGTGTCTTCTTTAAATCGCCTATCTTCTCTTTCAAAATCGGACACTTCGATTGATAAGCTTGAGTAGTAGGTAGTTGAACATCATACTGCCCTGGCTTTTTTAAAGTAAACGTACTCCTTATAGCGCCACGAATAAAAAGTTCTAAAAGGTTCTTTCCTTTGTGCTTTGTTAGCGATACATCAATAGAATTGATAACTTTTTTGTAGAGAGTGGGCCACCATTTTGGAAAATCAAGAATGTCTGTAGTATCAACTAGCTTTACTAAAAACTTATGTTTCTTTTCAGGACGCAGTATTAGTTCCATGACTTCTATGACAGTGTAATAGCGATCTGTTCGATGTAATACACGCTAAACCATACCAAAGTCTCTATCATTCGGGAGGAATGAATGACCTCTTAAAACAATCTATAGAAATTTTTTTTGAATCAGCCGATATTTATCAATGACAAGAGAAAACGTATCATCGAATGATTTTTGTTTTGTCCTGCACAGTTGTCACTGCACAGGTAGACATTTTCAACATTTTCAAACCTCGTTTGGTTCTTTCTTAGCAAGGCCTTCATGGTATAGGTAAAACATAGCAGTTCCATCACCAACATTATTAAATAAGAATGGAAGCACGGATAATTGCCTGGATACACATATTACATTTCCTTAATAGAAATACATGGAAGTGAAATATTCTGCATATAGTCGAATGTTAAACAAAGTGATGTGCCCTTACTCGCTTTACATAGTTCTGTTGTATCCCTTATATATTTGTAAAATTTGTTACACTCTGAGATAGCGCGTAGCAATTCGGCAACAGCAACACGTTTTGCAATGTTGTGTTTTTCAGTCTTAACGTTAGTCTTTCACATTCACAGCACGTGTCCTCTTGTTGCCGTCCAAAGCGGTAGTTAAACCTCTCTTTTTTGTATTTAATTTTGCATTATAGTGGATATCCTACTTTTGTGTCAGTTTTTCTAGTTTTAAAAAGATCGTACATAATTTTTATGTTCAGGGTTGAACAAAGATATTCGACTTCTTGCGTAGAATAATGACTTTTTTAAGAGAAAACATTAAAAATGTGATCCATTATTTGAGCAACAGTGTTGGCTGGAATGGTTTTCCTCTTATTCTGCTGCCCTCTCTTATTAGCATAGTGATCTCAAAATTTAGAAACGTAAAAAACATAAAAGTTAAAAATAATCACAATACATTAATTATGGAACTTCTCGTCCTGTAGATAACTCAAGTACTTAGTCATGACCCTTTTTTGTTGTAAAATTATGGTAAATTAAAAGTTTTAAATTTTGAATTAAACGTTATCATTGTCTTCAGTTGTGTCAGGTTCTGGAAGACAATCTCTGGCAGTACTAGATGTTGGTAAAGGTTGGTAATATTGGGGGTATGGTCTAGGTATTAAGTTTTGTTCACATAGTAATAAGAGGTTTTTTTTGTTCGCATCCGTGATTGGGAGCCTTTCTTCGTATGCTTTAACAAAGTTTATACTATTTTGTTTGCCTCTTTTTTGTTTGGTTTCAAGAGATAAAAAGTTTTCGATAATTTCCGATACCAGTACCATATACCATCACTATATTTAAAATTAGTATTTCCATTACTTGTTTGGGCTTCATCTTTTACTTGATTTTCTTTTTTATATTGTTTTTGCTTGTTCTCTGGACGCTTCCGTCTCCTAAATTATAAATGATCAAATTATAAATGGCAAGTTTTCTCGCATAAAAAAGGTCCTGCAGCTTCTTTAGGCGTTCAGATTGCAGATCGAAATTAAATGCTAATATTTTCATATTCTACGAAGCCGACTGTTTATCTTCATCCCTCTTGCATCTTTCTTTCGAGGTGTTTGTGATGGGCTTCGAGGTTTAAAACCTTTTCGTCATCTGGACTACCATCATAAGTGACACAAACTTTGCAAAGTCCTTTTTTCGGCTTGTGAATTTTATAAATGTGACATATTTGTTATTTTGCGTTGCACAAATATGCAATTTAGTTATATTTATACAAAACAAAAGTATCGAATATTCCATTTTCGTCAGTTTGCAGTATATTCGTTATTTTGACCAAACCAAAATGTTCATATTCGATAGTTTAAACAAAATATTTCCCGCATTTCTTATCAAGCTAAAATTTCGATATTTTGCTACAAGGTGTGTCATGTCTAATGCAAGGAGAAGGCATCGAATCTGCAAAAACCCGATTTTTCACATTCGATAGTTGGAAATGGTAGGGACGATATGAAGTCGCTAGTCTACGCCGATAAGCCTGAAACGATTGACCACTTGGAAGGACAACATTCGTCGCGTTATTGGCGATATACAGCCATCAATGTTGGAAAAAATCTTTGAAAATTGGACCTTCAGATTAGACTACTTCAGGTCCACCCATTGCAGTCATATGGCAGAAATCATATTTAAATTATAATATTAACCCTTAACTAGTCGCTACATGGTCAAAAAGACCGCACGTATTAAAAATTGCTAATATTTCGGAAAAAAATTACATTTGGCAACCACCTCCTTTAGTAGCTTACTCATTCGATACAAGGAGCATAGAAAAACCGAACACCTGTGTTCGGTTGTTCTCTGACAAGGAGCCTCAGTACTAAATCAGAGTAGCGGGAGGTTTGTTAATTAGGAGTTACAGCGCAAAGGTCATAATTTCCGCGCGCGTCTAGTCAGCTAAAAAGTTTTTATAAATCGTTTTATTGTGTGTCTTATCACCTTAAGGTATGTATAAACGATAGTTTTTTTAAATAATATACTATTATACTTTTGTCTTATTGTTTAGTAACCTTTTGAATATACCTCTCTTTCTTTTACTATGTAATTAGTCATCAAATTTTAAATTACTTTGCAGCAAATTACTATTACGATATTTCATAATTTTCTTTGTTCTATTATTGAGAATCAAATATTGAGAATTTTTTTAAATTTTAAGCTACAGCAAACTTTTATATATAACTTGTTTGGCTTTATTTTTAGAATGGACTCTAAGAAGAAACAAGGGAGACTTCAAGCCCTCATGGAAGAAGAACCGCTTGATATAGAATATGACGACGACGATGACGAGAATGAAATAAATCCGGAAGTTATTGATGAGAGGTCGGAAGATTCGGAAAGCGAACAAGAACAGGATTTAGAGGAAATAGGAGAAGTTTTACTGAATAATGTACAAGCAGAAAGTGTTTTTAGAGGAAAAGATGGTACAGTGTGGAGAAAGCATCAAAGAAAAAACAAAAGGGTACGTATGAGCAAGCCTAATTTAGTAAAACAATCACCTGGGCCTGATAGATTTACGAAAAAGTTGAAAAACATTTATGAAATATGGAGTTATTTCATTGATGAGGACATGATTTACATAATTGTAGAATCCACTAATAAATACATTGAAAGTATAGCAAGCAATTTCTCTAGGGAGAGGGATGCAAAGCTTACAAACCCATCTGAAATTTGCGCTCTTATAGGCCTTTTATATTTGGCAGGGACATATAAAGCCTATCACCTGAAAACAGAAGATATCTGGCAAACTAATGGCGAAGGTATCGAAATATTTAGACTAGTTATGTCCTTATCCCGATTTCGGTTTCTTCTAAGATGCATTGGATTTGATGATAAGGTCGATCGTGAAGAACGTAGGAGACTGGATAAGATAGCCGCCATCCGAGTATTTTTTGACAAATTCGTAGAAAAGTGTAAATCGAGATATAACTCTTCGCAAAATTTAACATGCGATGAAATGCTTCCGGGATTTTTAGGGAATTGCCCTTGGATACAATATATTCCAAGCAAACCCTCAAAGTATGGGTTCAAAATTTTTATATTATATAATGCTGAAATGTATTATAACATAAATATGGAGGTTTATGTGGGTCATCAACCAGATAGCCCATTTACTGTAGACAATTCCCCGAAAGAAGTTGTAAAAAGAATGTGTGCGCCAATAAAGAATTCTGGGCGGAACATTACTCTAGATAATTGGTTCATTAGCATTCCTCTAATAGATGTTTTAAAAAAAGAATTTGGATTGACTGTGGACCATTAGAAAGAACAAAAGGGAACTGCCCCCTGAATTACTTCAAGGATCTCGTCCTCTAAAATTAAGTATGTTCGCCTTTAGCGATACATGTACCTTAGTGTCGTATATCTTCAAAAAGAAGAAAGTTGTATTGCTTGTTTCAAGTCTACATAATGACGACGCTATAGATAGAGAAACATTTGAACATTATAAACCAGAAATTCTAAAGTTTTATAACAAAACAAAAGGCGGGGTTGACGTCTTTGATCAGCTATGCTCCTCTTATGATGTTTCGCGAAAAACAAGACGTTGGCCCATGGTAATTTTTAACACCATACTAAATATCGCAGGCATTAATTCGCTAGTGATTCATGCAAGTAACAACCTTGCTGATAATAAAATGCGTAGAAGAAAATTTTTGAAGCATTTAGCATTTTCTCTTATGGATGAACATCTACGGGTCCGAGCAACAGTAGACAATTTAAATAGAGATCTGAAGTTACGTATTAAGGCCATATGTAATATTCCTAACACAGACGGTACTCCAACGAATGAATTTTGCGACCGTAAAAAGAACCGGAAAACGACTGTTTCCTGCTGTAAATGTAAAAAGTTTTTATGCAGAGAACATACACGTGCAGTATGCGAAGAGTGCCAAACTGAACTTATTCGGATTAACTAAAAGTTTCCTTTTTTTTTATCGGAGTAGAAAATAGTTTTTTTAATGTTCTGTCCAGTGTTTTTGACATTAGTTTACTTTTTATATTATTTTTAATATGTTACTCTACTTATTAAACCTTAATAAAATCGTGTTTTACTTAAACTGGTTCCAAATATTTTTATTAACAACAATTAAGAAGTAAAAGACCAAACGGTCGTTTCGACCGCGCGCGACTACTAATTTTCAAAAATTCCTAGCGACTACTGAAAGGTTAAAAGATTATCTTTCTAATAAAGGCAATTTGATTAATTTAAAAAAAAAATCGTCTGTGTTTTATTCCATCTCAAAGTTCTATACCTCTAAAAAACACCCTTTATTAGAATTTTTAGGGTGTGCAAGTTCACAAGGGTCCCAAGTTCTGTACTCTTTTGTAAATCCATTCTGTTTTAATGGTTGGTATTCATCAAATTTCCATGTAAGCCTGTTGGTACTGACATTAATTTTTTGGGCCTGTAACCTTATCAATACCAAAATAATATATATGTATCCTCACAAAAGTATCTGATGATCTGGGTTATTTCCAAGAGTAAAAGCCTGCTCTGAACTAAGAGTCGATGTACTAATTTTTTCACATTACCATCCTATCTGATTTCAGATGACCTTACGATTTGCGCGATAGGTGTTAATTTTAAATTAAAGGTATGTCGTCGAAAAATCAGAATTACATAAGAGTACGGTATTATAACAATCACATGCTGCAAGTGCGACCGGTTCCTCTTAACTCTGAGATAGCGCGTAGTTGAAATGAAACGAGCTCTGCAATATACATGGGCGGCGACAAAATAAGCACATTCTTCACAATTTTACACATGTTTGACCTCATACGGAGAGACTGCTTAAATGTCGTTTTCAATATAAGAAGAAAGTGAATTCAATTTACTTATGATTGCATTCAGAGCTGATGTCACCATGTTTTTAGATGCCATCATAATAATTTTTGCTTTCAAAAAATTTAATCCTCAGCTACTAATTGCTATCTCTTGACTGAAAGTTATCCTACAGTATCCTTCAACAGTATTTATTTATTGAAGAATAGTAATAGTCCAAAAATTAGCAAGTAATAGTAAGTTTGTGTATGAAACAATTTTAGTGCCAATAATATTAAAGTACTAATATAGTCGGTTCGCTATATTTACGCGGGTTTCGGATTAACAAAATTATGCTAATGACTCATTAATAACCAGTTGCAGTAAACGACTTCTCAGAAAATTAGGTAAAAACTGCATTAATAGTCATATTTTAAAATATATTAAAATAACATTAGGGTAGGTATAAATTTGTTAAAATATTGAATTGATTCTTTGCCAGTGTTGACATTGTATATTTGGTGGAAATATTTAAAAATGCCTAGACGTGTGTTAGATGTAGATAGTCTAATTTGTAGTGTACATAAGTATTTTACGGATGAAAAAGAAAATGGCGGTCCTTTAAAATCGGTAATGTCTGTTCAACAACGCGTATGTGATGCTCTAGGAATTAGTGAAACCAAACTAAGAGGAGTATTACAAAATCGCAATAATGAACGGCCGAAAGAAGATCACCGAAAAACTCGCCTATCATTGAAAACGAAAGATCTTCCAGATGGAAAAAAAAATTGAAATTCGTGATACCATTTATCGAATGCGAGCCAACAAGGAACATGTGACCTTAAATACAATTCTCTCGGAATTAAAAGATAGAAAATTTGACGAAATTGGCAGAACAAGCCTATGGCAAGTGATACATAATTTGGGTTTCAAATTTCAAAAGGAGGATAATAGAAAAGCCCTTTGTGAAAGAAGTTCTGTAGTGCATAAAAGAATTAACTTTCTAAAAAAATATTCTAAATTAAAAGAAACGGCAAATTTTATAAATTTAGACGAAACATGGATATTTTCTAGGGGTGCAACCAAGAGAATATGGCAAGATGATAACGTAAAGTCTATCAAACATACTGATGGAGAAGGGAAGCGACACATAATTTTACATGCAGGAGGAAAATCGGGTTTTATAGAAGGTGCTGATTTAATATTTTCATTTAAATCAAAATCAAGTGACTATCACGATAATATGAACACAGAAATGTTTGTAAAATGGTTACATGAAAAACTTCTCCCAGGTTTAAGTGAGCCCAGCGTAATTATTTTAGACAATGCACCTTACCATTCTGAAGTATTAAACAAAAGTCCAACGAATTCTTGGACTGTTAATAAAATTAAAGAATGGTTGACAAAGGAACATATACCATTTACACAACATATTTTAAAATCAGAATTATTACGCTTGGCAAATATCCACGCAAAACCAAAAACCTTTGTTGTGGATCAGATTATTGAAAGTTACGGTCATCAAGTTTTACGTCTGCCACCGTATCATTGCCAGTTTAATCCCATCGAATATATATGGGGAATAGCAAAACAATATTATGACAACCATATTGGGCCTAACGGTTATAGCGACGACGCAGTTCGGGAAACTTGGCGAAAGGAACTTTCAATTGTAACTCCAGAAGTGTGGTGCAACTGTATATTCAAGTGCGAGAAACTAATAGAAGATTGGTGGACTCGTGAAAATAAAATAAACGAAATAAGTCCAATCATAATAACAATTAATGGTGATGACAGTGATGATGATGACGATTATGATATTTTTGATGATAATGACTGATTTTCATTTTGTTGGCAAGTTAAATTTTTTTATTTTTCATTAGAAATTCTCTCTATGGAACAAATATACATAGACCATATTTTCTGTGTGAAGTGTAATATAAAATTATTATAAGGTTTATATTAGCCACATTAGACTCCATTAATGAAGTAATTCTCCTTTTTATACTGTCAATTATATAAAAGATTTTCCATTATTATTTAATTAAAAAAAGTTATGGATTATTTTTCATTTCATTTGACCAGTTGATATTTCCCCAAAGAGCAGGTAATTAAAACTGGGTACTTACAATAAAATTTTTAATCCCAAACCCGCGTAAATATAGCGAACCGACTATATCAAATCCTATATAACAAAGTTCTGGAAACTTTGACTATAGGACAAAACAAAAGCAGCATAAATAAAAAGAAATTACTAAACCACCCAAAAACTTATACTATTAAGCGAAAAGTAATTAGAAGCAAACTGGAAAATATAATCAATATACAAAATATAAAAACAATATGAACAGAAAACTTATTCGGTTTTAATCTGCCTTCGCAGAGATACATCGACATGAAACAATTTTGCAGAATTTTAAAAAGCCTTTGATACAGCTCAATATAATAAGCTAAAGAACCATAAACGGAAAAATACTGGCATTTAAGTTATAAAAATTAATTTCATCTATATTACCGAGGTAAGAGTTGAAAACAGGAAACTTCGAGAAACCGAAATACAGACAGAGCCTGTCAGTGTTTTGCAATTCACTCGTACTCAATATCTACTATAGTGAAGCTTAAAAAAAAACAATATTATCTTTAATAGACAGAATATCAACCAATGGATAACTTGTAAATAACTTAAATAACAATGATTTAAGAAGTAATGAAAACATTTAAGGTATGCTGTGATAAATATGATCTTAAAATTAATTGAATGGTCAACATCAAGCCAGTAGCTCCGTGCCGATATAAGACTGATAAAGAGCTCAGCTGTAAACCACGCAGAAACACCCATGGATCTACTGAGAACAATACATAAGGTCTTCAGCTATGTCATAAAATGTAATTTTTTTTATTAAATATGACTTCTTCTTCTTCCTCAGCTTTTCCCTTTTCAGGGGTCGCTGTTTCTTGTTCTTTTTCGCTACTTATTTCTGTCCATCACTTCTTCTCTGCCACACAAGCCTTCAATATTTTCCTCGGTTCTATCTTGCTTTCCCTATACTTCTAATAGCGTTATCCTTCGTCCCACATAATTTTAATTTCTACATCTGGACCACCAACCAACCAATCAAACAATCAACCCCTTTTTCTCCTGGAGCCTTTCAAACTTTCTCATGTATTCCATCAGGTTTTACGGCCTTACCAATCTTCATCCTATTTAACGCTTCCACAATATCATCTTTCATTACCCCTGGTATTACATTTTTATTTGGGGTCCCGAATTTTTTTTATCATCTGGTTTTCTTTATTTTTCAACTTCTAAAAACCCACACCATCTTTGCTTTATTTCAACATCGGATCTTAAGACTATTTCATCCGCACTCTTAATCTCTTGCACGTCACTCAAGTCCATTAATGACGGACTTGTCCCTTGCTTTAGCAATGCTGTATAACCTTTTTATCCCGTCGGGTGTTTCCAACTCTTTATATAACTGTGCAGACGATATTTCCTTACCAGTAGATACAGCACGCTTTTCCTTCCTCGTTTCTACCCTGTATATATCCTTATCTTTCTCTCTTTTAGACCTGTCATACCTCTTTCTTCTTTATAAACTTCTGTTGAACTTCATCAATTGATCTCCAAGTTTTTTTCTCCCCAGGAGGGCCTTCACCACATTATATTAAACATGACATATACTAAAAAAATAAATACATGCTCACATAAACATATAAACATACACCACCCATCATCAGAAAATCATTAAAAAGTCACAACACAACTGACTGATCACTCCCTGTGCTCATGAATTCCGAGATTTAACACCATTGTACCCACAGTATGCACAGATACAGGGGGGAATGTATGCTTAAGTAATTATCATGACAGCGTGAGAATTCTAAAGGATTATATGAGTGCATTACTGTGACAAAAAGAGATAGCTTTGAAGTGGACTCATCTTCATTTCAAATCTAGAGGGAATCGTCAGAGATTCAATTCCGGCCGCGGACACTATCTCTTCAACTTATTAAGCAAGGTAAAATTGTAAGAAAGACGACTAAGGCTAGGAAATTGAAAAAATATTTCAGACGCATGAGCACAATGTTATTTAAATAAATATATAAAATAAAATACTTAAGGGCAAAATAGCCTCTTAGTGGCATTTGAGATGTGGTTGTATAGAAAAATACTATAATATAGTGGACGGCGCAGCAGATCAACGAAGCAGTTCTGCAGTTCTCTATAGAGCATAAGCTACTCATAAATTGATTGACAGCATCAAACTAAGGAAAATAGCATATCTTGTAATGCGGTGAAATAGTATAATATAATGAGAACTAAATCACTGTACAGTTAAACAATAGGTAAATTTATTTGCTAAGACCAATGAGGATAATAATTAAAAAAAATCACTTCAAATGATTAAAATTCTCGCCGTTTACCTCCTGAAAATGTGCAAGCCTGTTTTTAAATTCCTGATTCACTCTTTTCAAGACTTGTCGACGTATTAGTTCACATTCATCAAGAATTATTTGTTGTAAATTCTGTAAACACGTTGATCGCTTAATGTAAACACGTAATTTTAGATAAAGAAAAAAATCTAATGGATTATGGTCCAGATAACGCTTAGGCCACTCTATGAATCCTCTACGTCCAATCCATTGATTTGGATAATTCGCGTTTACAAAATTTGTCGATAATAAATTTTCGTCTATGACAAATGGATCGACGAGCCTAATTTGGACAATTTCCATCCAAACATTCAATTTTTTCTTTTTAATTCAAGTCCTACCTTCTCTTATATTTCATATATTTCCAAGAACAGGAGAACTTTGTCAGAATCGCAAATTTGTGTGAAGTCGCAATCGATGAGAATTCTTTTGACTTCTGTTTTGACTATTGACATTATTGACTACTCTCAACTGTACATTATTCTTACATCTCTAAAAATCATCTAAAAGACAACATAATTTATCTATATATTTCTAATTTCACACTATTTACTACAAAAATGTATTCACACAGCGTCTTTCTTTAATTTTGCCCTGGTCGGTCAGTCACAGTAAGTGATATTAGCCAATGTATGGCCGAACTATTGGACCTTTCTTATTTTGATGATGTTGATCAATTCTCGCTCTTTGTTCATGGTCTCTAGGACACGTTCGTTAGAAATGTGTGCTGTCCACGCTATTCTGAGCATGCGACGGTAACACCACAATTTGAAAGCTTCTAATTTATTGGGATTTTTAATTTTTGTTGTCCAAGTTTCACATCCATATAACAAAGCGGACCAGACGTAGCACTTCAATACTCTGAAACGTTTGGTCAATGACAGATTTCTATTGCACAATACCGAATGCCAATTAATGTTTTTTCGTACAATTTCTATTCTGGTCAAAATTGCCCTCGTCACTTTCAACCCTGCAGTCAATTCAACTACCCAGATATCTAAAGTGTTCCACCTTTTCCAGGATTTTGTTATCTAATTTTAGTATTGAGTCTTCGATATTAATATTTCCGACCACCATCCATTTTCTTTTCTTTACGTTGATTGTTAATCCTTTTTTAGTGTATTCGTTGTTTATAGCATTTAACAGGGTTTGAAGATCTTCTAGGCTCTCTACCACTATGGCGGTGTTATCCGTGTATCTAATGATTAATAATTTGACCACTGATAATAACACTTTCGCGACGATTATTTAACGCTATCTCAAAAACTGGTTACTCTGAGATAGCGCGTACATCGGACACATCCTTGTCTGATACAACGCTTAACAGAAACTTTGGCTGACACCTCTTGATTCACCTTAATACAAGCGGTCTGATTTTAGTAAAGATTTTTGAGCAATATAATGTCATACGTGTCCAGACCAACTGAGTCCAAGCATTGAAATAGTCGTGTATGTGGTACTCTATCAAAGGCTTTTTCGAAATCTATAAACATACGTAATTATGTTTCCTAAACTAAATGCTCCTCTGTAAGAGTATTCGCATGCAAAAAAGAGCCTCCCGAGTACCCATACCGTTTTGGAAACCAAACTGCTCATCACCAGATATCCCATCCCCTTACATAGTTTATTTATGCGACAATGCAATACTATCATAAACATTTTGAGAGTGTGACTCATTAAACTGATAAGTCGATAGTCGATGTATGTATCTTACACTGTCTTACTAGTCGTTAAGATTATTTAAAATAAACTTTAACACTCAACATTAATAACACAAATATAAAATATAATAATGGACAATACATTCTAAAAATTTTGGTCAGGATGGTAAAACTTAGTTTATTTCATGACATAATTTGATAGTATGATACATAGAGAACAGAAAGAAAAAAAATGTGATTAAAGTGAAATTAGTTGTTCTTAATGAGGCTATGAGAGCAAGAGTGGGCTAACCAACATTTTGTTGATAATTGAGTTATATATTGCAATCACTTCTAACGATCTAAAGTTATAAAGCAAAACCGGTCTAACCAACATTTTCGTATATTATAACATAAATCTCGCCAGTAAGGTGATTTTGCATTATAGAAAATAACAAAAATTTGAAAACACGAATGGGCTAACCCACGAAGTTGTGGAATAGACCAAAATTGTTCAATGCATAAATACGTAAAAGAATGCAAGAGTGGGCTAACCATCCTCCATCAGTAATATTTAATACCCAATTTAATATTGGATTCCATGCACCAATTACGGATTCGCGCAAAAAATGTGATTTGTATAACAATAAAATAAAGTTCTCAACAGTGCAAGCAGAAAAACGTGAATTTGAAGTAACACTAGAGGTTCACCAACGAAAAGCAGACCGTGCTAGATGTGGTATGAAACAAGATCCAGAGTATGCAAAACAAATTCCTGAAGAAATTACAGTGATTGCAGTTGACTTGATGCGAATGTTGCCTACATCAGTTATCAGCACTGGAATGTCTCTACTAATAATGCTCATATGTATGTTTGGAACGAGACACAAGCATCACGAGGACCTCAAAAAATAGGATCCTGTTTACTGCATTATTTTAAAAATGTTGTTACAACAAAAAATGTAATACTATATTCCGATCAATGCGGAGGGCAGAACCATAACATTAAAATGGCTGTCCTTTGCGATTTTATTTTGTCATATCCTGATATTGTGGTGGAAAATATTGATCATAAGTTTTCAGTCAGCGGACATTCTTACCTTGCCTGTGACCAACATTTCGGAGTAATAAGTAAGCAAAAAAGATTTTTAAAGATATCTACGTACCTGGCGACTGGATAAAGGTAATAGACATGCACGAAAGAAAGCACATTTTACAGTAATAAAGATGACAGAAAACGATTTTTATTCTACTAAGAAGTTAGAGAGAAATATAACAAATCGCAAACTTGATACACAAAAATCAAAAGTCCAATGGTTACAGAATCAGTGGTTGCAATACAAGAAAACAAATCCATTTACAATTTACTACAAATACAGCAATAATGTAGATGTTCTCTTTTACTCACTAGATGACAAAAAGAGGACATCCAGGGAAATACTTCAGCTAGATTATCTTTATCCCTAAGGACGTCCAATAACCGAAGCAAAAAAAAGATATTTTGGAATTACTTTCATTTATACCTCCAATACATCATGGATTTTACACAAGGGCCAGAACAATAAGATCCACTATACGGCAGAAAGAAGAGTTCATTAATGATGAAAATTAAGTATTTTTGTTACTTTGTTTTTTAATAAAGCATATTTTCAACATTGATACTGTTTAATTGTATTGTACTCTAGGTCTAATCCACATTAATATTAAAATTTTTAAGGGCACGCTGATGCAAAAGCGGTCTAATCCACAAAAAAAGCTGAAATTTTAATATTTTTGTTAAATATACTGCATGATCTTCGAGTTTTTTGTTATTAGTTAATGATTTGTCAACAATGACCACCTTTTAGCATCATATTTTAATTTTATAAAATTTCAAAAAAACGCATATATTCTTGGTTCATGTAAATCCATTATTCAATATTTGGGGTTAGCCCACTCTTGCTCTCATAGCCTCAATTGTACATATTTTCAAGAAAAAAGTGGCCCATATTTGGGTAGTTTTGATTTTTAATTATTAAACCTGTCTTAATGGTATGCATACAAGAATATGTATTTATTTTATTTTTGATGTTTTTTCAGTAAATAACACTAAATGTTGCTCAATTTATCTATCTCAGACTTTTTATTAATGCAAGATGTACTAGATTTTATGAAACACATTTCCAAGAAAACACGTTTTGCATGGTTTTTTTCTTTTGCCAAAATACAGGAATCCTCGAATTTGAACTCAAAATCTCAAATTCTCAAATCTTGAAATCTCAAAAATACACACGAGATGTTTTTCGGAACCCTAGCCTTAAGCTCGCAAATGTACAGTGAATTGATGATGATTAAATATATAATTCGAGCAGCCGTCTCAAAGTCCGAATAGCTGTGATGATTGCCGTCCTCCGCCGCGGAGATGGCACTTGAAGAAGAAGAAGAAATATATAATTTTAAATACTTTAAAATCCTCTATTAAATAACATGTTTCTTGTGCTAATGATACCTAACCGTTCTGTGTTGACAACCAGTATGGGAACAGTCCTGTATGTAATTAAAAATAAAGATAGTGATCGGTTTTATATGTTATGATTTATTCTTAAACATTAATTTCCAACAAGTGTGTTAGCAATCTGGTTCGGCTATTTTCCTACTTTTGGTTTGATTTATAGCAGCTTTTAGTTACTAAGCTACACTTTAAGTTCCTATCGTTTAATCTTAAGTACTACTTATATGATCCTTGTGTCTTAAAAGAAAAGTCTTTAATCAGTGCGTGTTGCCAGTACTTACATATGGTGCAGAGACATTAACACTAACCAAGAAAGTAAGAAATAAAATTTGTGTTACTCAAAGAGCCATGGAACGATCGATGTTAGGCATTTCTCGTAGGGATCGGATCACGAACAAGGAAATAAGACGGAGAACAGGAGTGACAGATGCCATAGAAAGAATTATGACCCTTAAGTGGAACTGGGCGGGGCACATAGCTAGAATGTCGGATAACAGATGGACACAGCGAATAATACAGTGGAGACCGAGACAAGAAGCACATCGAAGTAGAGGTCGTCCACCAACAAAATGGTCTGATGACATAAAACGGAAATACATGGAAAAGACTGAGGGCGACCTATATCCAGCAGTGGATAGATCCGGGTTAAATGATGATGATGATATGATCCTTTAATTTTCTTCGATATATTTGTTCCATTTATCTTTCATTTGTTCAATATTAATTAAATCATCATTATCAGTCAATATGCCATTTTTTCTGGTCTTAAATAATAGGGCTGTCTCTTTTTATCTTTTCGAAAATTTAATAAGTCATAAATCTACTAAAGCGGTTCTATTTTGATAAATTAATCAGATAACTACTTATTTGTAGTAGTCGCATATATTTAAACACCGTATTAAGACGTATAGTGCCAAGATAATCAAGCTAAGCATTGCCACTTGGTACGTTCTTCTATAAAAAAATCACAGAAAATATACAGTTAAGCTTTATGATATATTTGAACTAATATTTGCCGTAACACAGATCCAAAGAACCCAATAAAATAATTACTAGAATGGGCCACTCATATTCGAAAATTCTAAATGTTTTAAATTTAAAATTGTATACATTAATAAAATACAAAAAAGGCAAATAAGAACAAAGTTGCAATAAAACACAAAAAACTGTTACACCAACTTCTAATATTGACATTAAAAAGATATATTATTCAGTTACATTCTGATTACGTAAATCTTTAATAAGAAAAAAATTATCAATGATAAAAAAAAGAATAAAAATAAAATTTGAGCTAGTCAGTCTCTGTTCATAAGTACCCACTGCTTGTAATATAAATCGATTACACCACACGGTGAATAAACGTCCTTCTAAGGACGTACCAGTCTCTTGTTTAAGTTCTAAACTAAAATTGGATTTATTTACAAACGAACTTTAATTTGAATAAGTTAACAACCAGAATATACTACTGCGGTCAAGGTTAGTAAGATTTTTGCTTTGTGTTTATGTAGGACACTAGAGATCTCCAACATATTTGCAATACTAAATCAATAATTGCACTCTCAAGAGTTTTTTTATTTACATCCAACATCTTTTAAAAACCAAATGACATTTAAGACTTCGTCTTTATTATATCTAACGACACTGTGTACCGACAAACTTCTTAATATGAAGATAGTAGTAGTATAAAAGATAGTTTATGGAACTATGGGAAAATTACAAATGAACACTATACGAAAAAAACGAGACTTAATGGAACAAAATCATATTATGTCCACAAATTTATCCGCTAATATAGTTAATCTTTTTAGCAACGGAACTTTATATATCAGAGACCATAGTAATCAGTTATAATGGTCCACGAATAACTCATACAGGATTACCACAGGGGTCTGTATTAAGCCCAATTCTCTTCAACATATTTTCGGCAAGTATACAGGACATTTTTGTTGATTCCATAAAATGTATACAGTACGCCGATAATATATGTATTTACTCCGTCCGTGATTCATATGACGATTGTGTGGAGGTCCTGGAACACATCATGAAACTAGTAGATAATTGGACTAAAGACCACGAACATACTATATCCCCAGAAAAATCTGCCATTATGATATTTACTCTGAGATAGCGCG